>NW_027258967.1:0-45429 GCF_045791955.1 Oncorhynchus clarkii lewisi | reverse complement strand
CACCCCTAGTGCCCCTCATCACCACAAACAACTTCAATGATGGCAGTCTCAGACTAAAGTATGCGGTGAACGACAGCAGCTGAAGAATTTAGTGTGAGTCCTCAGGCTAGCTCAGGACCAGATCTCTGTAAAATTAACAAATTGTCAGACAAGCCAGAATAGAAATAATGGAATACGAATGCACAAGTAAAGAATATAAAACCTATGGGACACAGACACTTATGAGGTGTTTGTGCGCAATGTTGACATACAATAATGTTTGTAACAATGTAACAACCAATATTTTAATGAGATTTGCGACCAAAAATATTTTTTGGGGGAAAGGTATGGTATAAATAATGACATTCTCCTCAAGAGCACTGCATGACATTGAATCGATGAGTTACTATCCCCAAAAATTGCTTGTGTCCCATAATATTTTATACTAACTTTCACTATGGAGTACTTACTAATGATTTCATTTCTCAGGATGGTGTAGAAGGTTCCAAAGACCAGAGAGCCTCTCTTCCTGTCCACATGCAGCACATCCTGGAAGATCCACTCCCTAAGCAGTGGTGTTAAATATATAAAAAATAATAGTAAAGCTACATTTTAAACTGTAGAGTATAAACTCAGCAAAAAAAGAAACGTCCTCTCACTGTCAACTGCGTTTTCAGCAAATGTTTAAATATTTGAATGAACATAAGATTCAACAACTGAGACATAAACTGAACAAGTTCCACAGACATGTGACTAACAGAAATTGAATAATGTGTCCTTGAAAAAAAGTAACAGTCAGTATCAGGTGTGGCCACCAGCTGCATTAAGTACTGCAGTGCATCTCCTCCTCATGGACTGCACCAGATTTGCCAGTTCTTGCTATGAGATGTTACCCCACTCTTCCACCAAGGCACCTTCAAGGGAAATGGCCCTAGCCCTCACCCTCCGATCCAACAGGTCCCAGACCTGCTCAATTGGATTGAGATCTGGGCTCTTCGCTGGCCATGCAGAACACTGATATTCCTGTCTTGCAGGAAATCACACACAGAATGAGCAGTATGGCTGGTGGAATTGTCATGCTGGAGGGTCATGTTAGGATGAGCCTGCAGGAAGGGTACCACATGAGGGAGGAAGTCTTCCCTGTAACGCACAGAGTTGAGATTGCCTGCAATGACAACAAGCTCAGTCCGATGATGTGACACACCGCCCCAGACCATGACGGATCCTCCACCTCCAAATCGATCCCACTCCAGAGAACAGGCCTCGGTGTAACGCTCATTCCTTCGACGATAAACGCAAATCCGACCATCACCCCTGGTGAGACAAAACCGCTACTCGTCAGTGAAGAGCACTTTTTGCCAGTCCTGTCTGGTCCAGCAACGGTGGGTTTGTGCCCATAGGCGACATTGTTGCCGGTGATGTCTGGTGAGGACCTGCCTTACAACAGGCCTACAAGCCCTCAGTCCAGCCTCTCTCAGCCTATTGCGACCAGTCTGAGCACTGGTGGAGGGATTGTGCGTTCCTGGTGTAACTCGGGCAGTTGTTGTTGCCATACTGTACCTGTCCCGCAGGTGTGATGTTCGGATGTACCAATCCTGTGCAGGTGTTGTTACACGTGGTCTACCAATGCGAGGATGATCAGCTGTCCGCCCTGTAGCGTTGTCTTAAGCATCTCACAGTACGGACATTGCAATTTATTGCCCTGGCCACATCTGCAGTCCTCATGCCTCCTTACAGCATGCCTAAGGCACGTTCACGCAGATGAGCATGGACCCTGGGCGTCTTTTTTTGTGTGTTTTTCAGAGTCAGTAGAAATGAACAAATCATAGAGAATTCTGTTTGAATGGGTTCTATGAATTCTAATTTTGGGACTCAGAAACTCATTGCAACTGGCATGTGAATAGACAAGTGTTTTTCTAGGCAGCATTTGATGTAAATGATAGATAGTTCAATAAAGCCCTCTATAAAATCAACAATATTAAATCCAACCACCTACCATTCCAGTCAGCACTCTCCCTCCTTGTACCTGCTGGGTCGCCCGGTCCATTTCCCGGGGCCAGGGGTGCACTGGCATCTGGGAACCTGTTGCTGTGCTCTTGTTTTTATTTTACCTTTATTTAACTAGGCAAGTCAGTTAAGAACAAATTCTTATTTTCAATGATGGCCTAGGAACAGTGGGGGCAGGGGCAGAATGACAGATTTGTACCTTGTCAGCTCAGGGATTTGAACTTGCAACCTTTTGGTTACTAGTCCAACTCTCTAACCACTAGGACACTAGGCTACCCTGCCGCCCCAGGGTCCTGGGTCCATGTCTATGTTCAGAAAGAGGTCATCGTTGTGCTATTCTATGCACCTTCCTCCTCTTTCCTGCATCCAGGTAAGAGAGGAGCCAAGCAACGAGCTCTCAATCACCAACAGGCTTCGCTCACCCAGGCATCTGTCCAGAGCTTCCTGAATTCTTAATTGCTGTTCTTTGGTTCACCACTGCACCAATACAAATTCATGAGGATGTTTAAAATCCTCCTTATACATTATCAATGACTCAGGGCTCCCGAGTTGCACAGCGGTCTAAGGCACTGCATCTCAGTGCTAGAGGCATCACTACAGACCCTGGTTCGATTCCAGACTGTGTCACAACCGGCCGTGATTGAGAGTCCCATAGGGCGGTGCACAATTGGCCCAGCGTCGTTAGGGTTTGGCCGGAGTAGGCCATCATTGTAAAAAATAATTTGTTCTTAACTGACTTGCCTAGTTAAATAAAGGTTAAATTAATCAAATCGACTCTGGATCAAGCCAGCTGAACTAAATACACAACCATTACACACAAAGGGTAGTGTTCAATGTGGAAACCATCCAAACTGTTAAAAACACAGACCTTGAACGAGATGGAGCTCGAGTAATTGACAAATCTTAATCTGACCTCCACTTCAAGTTAATAAACCCGATTAGCTTCAGTCGAATACACCATGGCGGCTACAAAAAGGCGACATTACATGTGGCATTTTCACACGTGCTCGAACAATAGCCACAAAAAAAGCCTCCAAGAAACAGCTTGCTTCACAAAAAGCTAGCACCATTAGCCAGGATCATGAGGACCTGTCCCTTCCCGAGGCCTTACTGCCAACCTCATCCTCTATTGAAGAAATTATTTGAGCTGAGATCCCAATGTACAGAACTCAACATCAAACTAGATGGCATTAACTTTCAGCTCAGTGCAATAGGGGGCAAAGTGACAACCCTGGAAAATGCCCTGCCTGCCATCAATAACAAGATAGCCCTCAATGTGGGGTGCCTGGATGAGGCAGAGAGGGAGATTCCTATCCATTGAAAACTCACTGGCAGATGCTATGGAAACAATAACCTCTGCTAAAAAGAAAATGTAGCATCTGGAAAATAAAACAGAGGAGTGCATTTAAACCGGAATAACTGTCTTTTATTAAACATGGCCGAAAAAGAAAACAGCCACAGATCCGCTACCTGCAAGACTGACTCCCTGAGTGGCTCCACCTATCCCCCGACAGGCCCATAGAACTGAAGAGAGCTCACCGAGCACGGAGGTCTCCACCAGCAGCCGCCGCGCCCAACCACCATACACTTCCTGAGATTCATCAACAAGGAACGAGTGCTACAGGTATCGAAAATCCACGCCATCACAGTGGGGGAAAGCCAAACTCACCTTGCTCCAGGACCTTTCAGCTGGAACACGCCAAAAGCACCTAGAGTTGAACAAACCTTAACTGACCGAGGCATTTTCAGGGGATGCAAATACCCAAACGAGTTCAGGATTCGTCACCAAGGAGCCCTGCGACACTTCAGAACTCATGATTACTGAACAGAAATACTACGAGTATAGCAATTGGCCTAGCAGATTGTTTGCATACCAATTAAAAAGAGCAGCCAGTGTACAATCATGGCCATCCGAACAGCTGATGACAAGGTCACATATGATCCAAATAAGATATAGGTCACTTTTCATGATTTGTACTGAAAAAATATACAGATGCAGAACTCCATTAATTTCTAGAGAATCTCGCTACCAAACTATCAGAGACAGACCAAGAAGATCTCAACTCCCCCCTCACCCACGAGGAGGTCCGCGAGACAATCATCTCCATGACACCTAACAAGTTCCCAGGCCCAGACGCATTTCCCAGGGTTCTACAAAGCTTTTTGGCCCCAGTTTAGCCCTATTTTCATGCCAATGCTGGATGATCTTTGCAAACATGGAGCTCTCCCAGACTATGTACACAGCCCGTATTACAGTGTTGCTTAAAATAGACAAGGACCGTCTCTCCTGCTCATCCCGTTGGACTTCGACTACTAAATAATGACCAAATTGCTTGCCAAAAAACTAAACACTCTTCTTCCCAAAATAATAAAACTGGATTAATTTGCGGCAGGTAATGTTCTGATAAGATTCGCCGTCTTTTTGATATTATAGACCAAGTAAATGCACAGAAGACCCCTGTCCTGGTGGATGGAGTGGACCGATCTGTTCTCAGTCTGGCCTCAAACCTTATGGCATTTCGATGAGAATATAGGGTCTTCATTCATTGAATGATGTCTACTAATGGTCTGAACTCTGACAGATTCTCTTTGGGACGTGGTACAGACATGGACGCTCGCTGTCCGATCTGCTCTACTTGTTAGGGGCGGAGTTGATGAGGAGAAATCCAAGTATTATGGGTGTCTACATAGCCAACGCTGAGAAATCTCTCCCATTTTAGACATAATTGCTCAGTAAGGCAAGTTTTCAGGATATAAGATACATTTGAACAAATCCAATGTTTTCTCTCTCAATATTCCTGACTGGCGCAGCGGTCTAAGGCACTGCATCTCAGTGCAAGAGGCGTCACTATAGTACCTGGTTTGAATCCAGGCTGTATCACATCTGGCCGTGATTGGGAGTCCCATAGTGCGGTGCACAATTGGAGGAGCAAGAATGATCTCCGAACCTGGACTAGTTTAGTCGTCAAAATCAATGTGATCCATATGAACATCCTCCCTAGACAGAACTATTTATTTCAGATGCTCCCATGCTATCTCCCAGTTTCTTTTTTCAAAACAACTAACCAAAGCATCACCAAATTTATATGGGGCAATAAAAAACCTAGGATCAAGTTCTCCACTCTGTTGAAACCTGAATCTAAGGGTGGTCTTGCCCTTCCCTGCCTTCAATTGTACTAATGGTCTGCCCAAATTCACAACATGTTAACATGGATCACAAACAGACAATACTATGTGGATTCAGACAGAGGCCCAATTGCCTTGAAGCTTAATTATATTCACTAATAACTTTAGTGAAATGGGCAGGTAGCCTAGTGGGGCAGGTATGGTAAGGTAAGGTAAGCCTAGTGGTTGGAGCGTTGGAGCGTTGGGCCAGTAACCAGAAGGTTTCTAGATTGAATCCCCGAGCTGACAAGATAAAAAAATCTGTCGTTCTGCGCCTGAACAAGGCAGTTAAACCTACTGTTCCCCGGTAGGCCGTCATTGTAAATAAGAATTTGTTCTTAACTGACTTGCCTAATTAAATAAAGGTTCACAAAATAAAAGCCTAAACTTGTGATTTATGACACCCTACTATGGACTTCAAGAAATGCCTTGGCATTTCCTCCCAAATATGCTCTCACACGCGTATAGTATGCAACCCAGACTTGACAAAAGCCCTGAGTGATGCCAACGTTCAACTTTGGCATACTCTAGGGTTCAGGACCTTTTCAGACCGGTTTCATCAGAACACAACCTCACTGAAATACTCTCAAGAACTCTGCAGTGAATTCAATGTGCTAAGATCCAATTTAAATATCTTCAAATTAGACACGTAATTTCGTCATGTCACTTCCAAGAGAAGGTTTAGAGCTCAGCTCAATGAAGTTGAGACCCTTCTTGCTACAGCACAATCCATCAAAGGCAAAATCTCCTATATCTTTAGACTCCCATCTGAGAATGTGGGCTCTTCCTTTACTCCTTTGAAAATAATCTGGGAAAAGGACCTTTGTCTGACTATCAGTGATGAGTTATGGACGGATGTTTGCGACAGGGTATACTGCTCCTCTACTAATATAAAAATGAAATAATCTATTTTTTTTTTTTAAATGTTGTACAAATTGTATTACACCACAGTGAGACTCCATAGAACGAATACAGACATTTCTCCTGATTATAAAAGACGTACATCTGAAAGCAGTGGAGGCTGCTGAGGGGAGGACGATTTGTAACAACTGGAATGGAGTAAATGGCACACAGAAAACATGTGTTTGATACCATTCCACCAATTCTGCTCCAGCCATTACCACGAGCCCGTCTTCCCCAATTAAGGTGCCACCAACCTCCTGTGTCTGAAAGTGGATCTTACATGCATGTGTTTTGGCATTGCGGGGAGACGGACAGATTTTGGCAATCTATACATACTGCTGCATAGAAAATACTAGATGTAGTTTGATATGACCCCGTGGCCATCTTCTTAATGCTTAGCAGGACTTTGTTCTTGATCTAAACAGAGAAAATGTGTTTATGACTATCACATACTTTGCTAAAAAAAAATGTATTCTACCAAGGTGAGCTTCTAATTCCTGTCCTACATTTAAAATGTGGATTGACCAGATTGTTGACTTTCTTCCTCTTGAAAAGCTCACTTGTGACCCACTACTCAACTATATTTCAAATTGGACAGAAATGTGTGTATATACATGCTGTAAAAACAAGTTATTTGCTCGTTGTCTCAGTTAAAGCTGGAAATAGCTATAACACGTTCACGGATAGTGCTGCTGCAAATATGATGGTTGTTTAATTTTTATTTCTGCCACATCTGTGAATGTGGATTGTTTTGTTTGTTGATTGAAAAACAAAACGTAAATACTTCCAATAAAACAATACAAAAACACACGGACCCAGTCTTCATATGAAAACCCCAATAGCGTGGAGCCATTCCCCTTACAACTAGGGACAGGAATTATTCCCTGGTCTGGTCACATGGTGAGGGAAAACTCCTGGCCCTGCCTATCATTATTGTGAAGTTGCCCCTAGATGCTGATCTTGGGGCAGTTCTGCATTTTTTTTAGGACAAATGTTTAAGGTTAGGATTGGGGAGAGGAAACTGATCCAAGATCTGTACCTAGGGGAAACTTCACCTTGGAACACTCAGGGCAGCACAACGTCCTGTGGCCTGCCACCAGTGTGGACAAGGAGATGCTTCTTCATGTGGCCAGACTGGGTGAAGCACTTCCCACAGTAGACACATTGAAACGGTTTCTCTCCGGTGTGGACCCTCTCATGCATCTTCAGCTGGTGGCTGTGGGAGAAGCGCTTGGTGCAGTGGCTGCAGCCGTACGGTTTCTCCCCTGTATGGACCCGCATGTGCCTCTGCAGGTGCGCCGGCTTGGGGAAGGGCTTTCCACAGAGGCTGCACCGGAGCTGCCTCTGGGTGGAGTGAGACGTCAGCTGTTGTGGCTGCTTTTCTATGCCTTTCGGTGAAGAAGTGGAGGCTCTGTTGAAATTCGGGAAGTGGACTGGCTTGCCTCTTCGGGGAACCTGGTGGAGAGTAACCCTTGGGGATGAAAAGCTGTTTTGGGTGGACAATCCGTTGAAATCTGGCAACTTGGACCTTGATCCTACAGTTGTACCTTGCTCCGCATGTTGAGTGTCAGGGGGACATGTTGTCTGTCCAGACTCCATTTCCCCTCTTCCTCTGTTGTCCACAAGCTGCCTGCTGTCTGAACAAACCTCTCCAGATGTCGCCACTTGGCCAGTTATGCTCCATTCTGAACTCATATCTGCCTCCACTTTAATAGGAACTGAGTCCACCAGCACCACATCAGGTACCCAGTCCAGAGAGCCTGAAGCAGACATGCAGACCCCAGAGTTACCAGGCGCCCCTCTCCTCCCTGGATGTTGAGACAGCCTTTTGGAGTCTGGCCCTAAATTATGAGGAGCATTCACAGTTGGGTTGTCAGTCTCTTGGTTCTCTGTCCATTGGGACAGGCTGTATTCTATGGGTTGATGGTCAGTTTCCCAGGTCACACCCTCAGCAACCTGATGGTCCTGTCTTGCTCTGTTGTATTGTGACGCTGGATGCTGGAACGTCTGGTTTTCAGGTTCTATATTGAGTGAGGTGTCTGGAGCTCTGTGTCTGTTGCCCTGCTGGTCCAGAAGGTCTGTGGGTTCAGTAGATGATGAAGAACCTGGTTCTGGCACAATTATCTTCTCACTGCTCTCACTGACCAGTTGGACAATCTCTGAAATGAGTCAACGTAAAGCACAGCATCAGCTTCCTGTAGTGGAGACTGATTCTTCTTTGCCTTATTTAGTTATTGGTAATGACTAAGAAGTTAATCAAATACGGCAATAAACATTGAAGGCTTTACTCAACATAAAGTGTATATTGTATGGACTTGATAAGTTGAACAAAAATACCTTCCGGGCTGCTGGTGTCAAGGTTCTCCATTTTGATAAGAGGCATCTCTTGCATATCTGCCATCTGTTTTGTATTCATCAGAAACAATTTATTAGAAAAACTCCCCCACCACCATTTGAAATATGAAGAAAAAAAAAACTAATACATTTGGGCGTGTGTATGACAA
Source organism: Oncorhynchus clarkii lewisi (assembly GCF_045791955.1). Taxonomy (NCBI): domain Eukaryota; kingdom Metazoa; phylum Chordata; class Actinopteri; order Salmoniformes; family Salmonidae; genus Oncorhynchus; species Oncorhynchus clarkii. The sequence goes on along the minus strand of NW_027258967.1, from coordinate 36,871 downwards.
CTGACCGGCATGCCCACATCCTTGTCTGTCGCTGTGAGTCCTGCGTCTCTCCAGTTGCAGGCATCCTGCGTAAAATTTCTCCCTTTACGCTCGGCACAGCGATTCTCCACTGCACCAGAAAAGAGAAACCCTCAAACGTTATATATTATACATTACCCATTATTTTTTTACGTTTTCAAAGATGGTAAAAAAACAAAACAATATCCAAGTATGCCTGTTGACTTTCCTTGGAAGCTCCCTCTTGCTCGGGCAACAAGATCTGTGTCCCGCCTGCTGACATTGTGTCGGAGGGCTCCGAATTTCTCTGCGCTCCGTCGAGAATTCTGGAATTTTGTCAGCAGCAACTTCCTCCGCAGGTTATCGATTTCTTTCTGGCTATGGGAAATTTCCAAAAGTAAGGCAGCATGGCCATCATCTACAAGTTTGCAGATTTCGGCAACGGCTGCATTCGCCAAAACCTCGACGATGGAGGCTAGCTGAGCGTTAAAGGCGACTGTATCGTACATGTCCTTTGCACTATGTCAATGTTAAACACTTATGTTATAGTAATTTGAAACTAAGTGCTCAGTCAACGTCTTGAGACTACACAGTTAAGGCCATAGACGTTACACTATTTTTTATAAACAAACATTTTCGGCTACTTCCTGGATAATTTCTCCGAAATAAAGGCTGGCTTTTCAAAATAAAGGTCGCTTACACATACGACTTATGTTCCAACATTGCCACCTGCTGCTGAATCATATTGTATGTTGCTCCTACTAAAAAGCAATCAAATGTTTTAAAAACCAGCCTGTTGTGAATTAAATCAAAACACACACCGTCATCCAAAAATGATTTTACTATTTAGTTCAAGTACAAAAATACAAAATCAGAATACAACGGAATTATAAAGGAATAAATACATTCCTTCAATTAAAAGTAAGTCATTTGATGAGTAGGCTAAGGGTTAGTAGTCTCCAAACTAACTGAAGCACCACACTGAGAATGCACTCTAACTCTGAACAATGTAACAGTAAAAAGATATACAAAATCTGAATATAGAATGGATAAATAGCCAATGGGATTTCAGATAGTCCTCAGCAATAGCAAAACAACTAGATAACGTTTTGCTTTTTGTTTTTACAATAAATGAGAACGTTGTAAATAAAAAAAAAATAAACATTGGTAGTAATAACATTGGTAATAGGTGTGTATGCAGTGAGCATATTAGCACATTATGTCATTCACAGTAACCTGTAAGCACAATGTACTGGCTTCTCCTCCTTTCAGTAACTACTGGGGTTCAGGATCAGATCTCTAAAAGAAACACGGAACAGATTGTCAGACACATTCCTTTATCTGGAAACACATGGTACATGAAACTGTCCTCAGAACAAACACTGCATGACATTGAATGAACAAATATATATTTTTTGCCCGTTTACCATATATATTTTTTTTAGACGTATGTTGTTGTCGATACTAACCTTCCCTGTGGAGTACTTCCTGATGATTTCATTTGTCAGGATGGCATTGAAGGTTCTGCAGACCAGAGACAGGTTCCAGTAGCCTCTCTTTCCATCCACACGCAGTACGTCCCGGAAGATCCACACCAGCGACTCAAGAGGAAGCTGCAAGAAAGTGCATCATTTCAATGGTTCCAGTGTTTTAGCTGCCTATTTTGGTGAAGTGTTTGTTGTTGAACATTCGGTGCCTAAAGCAGTGGAGTTGTATATAAAAGAGGCCAGGAAAGTCACTAGGTAGGCTACATGTCAAACTCCAGAAGGCATTTATGGGTGATTCCTCACAAAACTAGAAACAAAAATTATGACTTGGGGGATTTTCACTCAATTTAATCAATATTGGTGTCCTTTGGAGGAAGGATTGTTGACATTTGTATCATAAATCATATTTAAGAACCCTTCTATAGATTACATTGTGAATATCCCCCAAATCCCTGTATTTTTTTGGTTCTAGTTTCGTGAGGAATCATCATAACATAAGTCTATTTATTATATGAATGGTAATCCAATCGTTATTTTCAGTTGAATCCTGTATGGAGTATCAAAAACAAAGAGTCAGCGGTTTGGCTAACTGGGCTGAATCTGAATTGTGTCCCACCCACCAACCCCTCTTTTACGCTACTGCTACTCTCTGTTCATCATATATGCATAGTCACTTTAACCATATCTACATGTACATACTACCTCAATCAGCCTGACTAACCGGTGTCTGTATGTAGCCTCTCTACTTTTATAGCCTCACTACTGTATATAGCCTGTCTTTTTACTGTTGTTTTATTTCTTTACCTACCTATTGTTCACCTGATACCTTTTTTGCACAATTGGTTAGAGCCTGTAAGTAAGTATTTCACTGTAAGGTCTACTACACCTGTTGTATTCGGCGCACGTGATAAATAAACTTTGATTTAAATCTGATATTAGGAAAGAAGGAAAGTGATTTTCTGGTTGTTCTATGTGAGATAAATCTACAGGTACTGTTACTTACCTCCAGGAGATGAGGTTTCCCCAGACCATGGTACCTCTGGGGATTCTGGGAATAAAGAAGAGGTGAGTGAATAGTTAGGTTCTAGAGTACTGATCTCTGAGTTGTATTGAATCAGTGAGATAATCAGACATTGTCTTTTCATTTGGCCTACCTCTCTCCCCTACCCTCTATAAGCCCAACCATATTAAACCCAATCATTGACAGCTTACCATTCCAGGCAGCACTCTCTTTCCTTGCAACTGCTGGGTCGCCAGGTCCGTTTCCTGGGCCAGTAGTGCGCCTGTGTCCGGGAACCTGTCGCTTTGTTCTTCTTCCATGTCGATGTACGGAAAGAGGTCATCGTCACGCTCTTCCCCCCGCCTTCCTCTTTCCTGCGTCCTAGTATAAGTGTAGCCGGGCAACGAGCTCTCGACCACCAACAGGCCTTGTTCGCCCAGGCACCGGTCGAAAGCTTCCTGGAAGGCAGACGCCGTCACGATCACCTTGTGTTTCCTCTTCATGTGGTTCTTGAAATTCTTCTTGTTCAGCCTGATTCCGCAGAGATCGCACTGGACCTTGGTGGCACGGCACCAGGGTGGCACGTCCATCTTGGATTCGGCCAGGTATCTCCTCAGGGCCTCCTCGTTCTCTGCAGCGATGTACTCTTTGTGGTGTTTCCTCTTCATGTGAACCTTGAAGTTCTTCTTGTTTAGGATGATGCCGCAGTGGTCACACTGAGTCTGTACAGGAACTGCGTCCCTTTGGGAAGGTCTTTGCGGTCTCTCGGTCTCAATCTGCGGCGTCGGAGGGCAGCTGTACACTTCGGGCGAGGAGGGTTCCGAATCCTGGTGTGTGACCGGATTGTGACTGGCAGAAGCATCTGTTTTTTCCATTAGAGGTGTGTCTGTGTTTAGAGTTTGAAGAGCGACTGGTAAGCTCGGAGGGGTGGCAGGTCTGGAGCTGGAAGGGACAGCAGGTATAGATGTGAGAGGCAGGACAGGTGTGGATGTTGCATGGGCGAGAGGTCTCTGGGCTGGAGAGGGATGTTGCTGGAGGGGCGGAGCAACAGATTGAGCTGGGACACGGGCAGGTGTTTGAGTCCCGTTCCGCTTTCTGCAAGCTCTGAAATGTTCTATAAACAACGCTTTTCTGCAGAGTACATGGTCACAATAGCTGCAGTGGTAGTGAGGGTAGTCTCTGCACGTCAGTTTGCAGTTGTAGACGATGTACTCTGACAGAAAAGGGTGACAATAAAACAATCAGTATAAAAAAAAATAATGTTAGATAGTGACTTTAAAAAGTCAAGTGTACAAGGACATTAGCACGTACAACATGGCATTCGCACAACTCAATTGAACAACTACAAAGCATTACTGAGTACAAGGAAATTGTTATTTTCTGACACTGCGGTTTCCAAAGTTCCCCTCACCGTCATTCTGAACTGCACTTTTCAGGTGGCTCTGGATGTGTGGGATGATCCGGTGTAACTCGTTGGGTTTGAACGCAGACGGTCGGCAGAAGGGGCAGTGGTAGAGGGAGCAGCACGTGGTGCACGGTTGTATCTTGGGAGTTTCACCAACTCGGAAACTGGTAATATGTTGCTGTGGAAAAACAAAGACAATAATGAATAGTCAATAATAAAGAGAAAATGGTCCGAAATTCCCGAGACGCAAATTCTACATGGTCCCAAATTGGGGACCAATAGTTCAGCAACATGCAGATACAAAATGTTTTGTATAGAAATGACAATTCTTTGTTTCCTACATTAATACATCAGAAAGCCATGTCCTGTCTACTCTACAAAAACATTATCAAAAGTATGTGGACACCTGTTTGTCCCCCTTTGCTGTTATAACAGACTTTCCACTAGAAAAACAGCCCCAGACCATTATTCCTCTTCCACCGTTATTTTCTGACACAGTTCATACTACACATTGGGGCAGGCAGATTATTCCTTTGGACTGCCAGATGGTGAAGTGTGATTCATCACTCCAGAGAATGAGTTTCCACTGCTCCAGAGTCCAATGGCAGCGAGCTTTACACCACTCCAGCTGGCGCTTGGCACTGTGCATGATGATCTTAGGCTTGTGTGTGGCTGCTCTGCCATGGAAGCCCATTTCATGAAGCTTCTGACGAACAGTTATTGTGCTGACGTTGCTTCCAGAGGCAGTTGGTACTCGGTAGTGAGTGTTGCAACCAAGGACAGACGATTTTTACACTCTGTGCGCTTCAGCACTCGGCGGTCCCCTTCTGTGAGCTTGTGTGGCCTACGACTTCGCAGCTGAGCCATTGTTGCTCCTAGACTTTTCCACTTCACAATAACAGCACTGACAGTTGATTGGTGCAGCTCTAGCAGGGCAAAAATTTGACAAACTGACTTCCTGGAAAGGTGGCATCCTATGATGGTGCCATGTTGAAAGTCAATGAGCTCTTCAGTAAGGCCATTATACTGCCAATGTTTGTCTATGGAGATTGCATGGCTGTGTGCTCGATTTTATACACCTGTCAACAACTGTGTCGCTGAAATAGCCGAATCCACTAATTTGAAGGGGTGTCCACATACTTTTGTATATATAGTATATTTTTATCCACAAAAATGTTATTTACTATGTGTACAGTTTCTTACCTTTCTGGGTATGTCACTGGAAATGACTATGGGGTCAGGGGTCATTGCGGGGGGCCCAGTGTTCTCATTGGAACTGACTATGGGGCCAGGGGTCAGTGTGAGGGGCCCAGCCTCATCAGTTGGTGCTGTGGATACCTCTTTCCACAGAGCGTGCTGATTGCCATTGACACCGTCCACCTCAAGAGTGTTAACTGGAAAAGCGAGAGTGAGAGGTCAACTTGACCAATTCTTGGCAAATCATTAGCTCAAAGGCTGACAACAGGCATTTAGAAAAAATCGGTAGCCTACCTTCGTCTTCGTCCGCATCATCGGCATTCGCCGCGGGTGAATCGCCCGACGAACTGTTGATTATTGGTGAGTCGCCGGTGACAGGCGTCAGCCCTTTGCCACTCACCGACCTGTACCTCGACTCCGCCAGGCTGAGTTGCTTCTCTAGCAATAGGATTTGCTCCTTGCTTTGAGAGACTTCTACACGTAACGCTCCACAGCAATCGTCCACTAACTTGCAAATCTCGGTCACAGCAGCTGAGGCTAGTATGCCCATGACAGAGCTTATCCGTTGATGCAAAACACGCGTTACCGACATTTTAAACACTTGTTTTTGTGAAACCTGGTCACAACTACTGATAGCTATGACGATTCAAAATGTCTAATAAACGATTTTGTCCCCAGCTTGTTCACGAAGTAATAATATTTGTAAGAATACCTGGATTGTTGTCAATGCGCCGCCATCTTTAATAACTGTGTCTTTGCGCACGCATCCTATCAGCGTTCAGAAAGTTTAGACAGAAAGCTAGAAAGCGCCACCTACCGCGTGGAGACTAGAATGTGCATTATTATCCAGAGTCAAATCTTTGAGCACTAAATATTATTTTGGGTCATCTCTGACGACAGCTTGCTAGAGAGGAAAAACGAATGAATTATTCCTATGGTTTGCAGAAACATTGTTTAACATTGAGTAAATCATTTATTTTTATTTTTATGGTTATTGGTTATCATGTTATCATGTTATAAACTGAGCACTGGAGTAATCTTAACCCCAGACAAACTATATGGAGGTTGTATTAGTCTCAAGATCTTGTGCAAAGTAAAATGATTAATTTCCAGTACATCATATATGTTTATTGTTTTTACCACAGATATAGAATGACCAAGACGAGGCCTCCCGGGTGGCGCAGTGGTTAAGGGCGCTGTACTGCAGCGCCAGCTGTGCCATCAGAGTCCTGGGTTCGCGACCGGGAGGTCCGTGGGGTGACGCACAATTGGCCTAGCGTCACCCGGGTTAGGGAGGGCTTGGTCGGTAGGGGTGTCCTTGTGCACCAGCGACTCCTGTGGCGGGCTGGGCGCAGTGTACGCTAGCCAAGGTGGCCAGGTGCACGGTGTTTCCTCTGGCGCATTGGTGCGGCTGGCTTCCGGGTTGGATGTGCGCTGTGTTAAAGAAGCAGCGGCTTGGGTTGTGTATCGGAGGACGCATGACTTTCAACCTTCGTCTCTCCCGAGCCCGTACGGGAGTTGTAGCGATGAGACAAGATAGTAGCTACTACAACAATTGGATACTACAAAAATTGGGGAGAAAAAGGGGTAAAATTCAAAAAAACAAAAAACAAAAGAATGACCAAGACAACGTGATCTGCTGCACCACCGAGAGCATCCTGGTTGCATCACTGCCTGGTATGGCAACTGCTCGGCCTCTGACCGCAAGGCACTACCCACAAATCAAAAGGCTACCTGGACTATTTGTATTGACCCCCCGCCACTCCCACTCCTTTTTACCCTCTCTGTTATTATCTATGCATAGTCACTTTACCTACATGTACATATTACCTTAAATGCGTGTTACCTTAATTAACTTGACTAACCTGTGCCCCCCCCACACAGACTCTGTACCGGTGCACCCTGTATCGCCTCGCTACTGTTATTTTATTGTTGCCCTTTCATTATTATATATATATATTTTTTTTACTTCAGTTTATTTTAGTAAATACAATTATTTTTCCTAACTACATTGTTGGTTAAGGAAGTATTTCACTGTAAGGTGTTGTATTTGGCACATGTGACAAATACAATTTGATTTGTCAGCGACGTTCTTTACCGTTGCCTATTGGAAACCCTCTTATCCAAATAAGGCCGTTAAAACATTCTGTGCCAAATGTCCCATCCAAACACACCTCTATCCACACCCTTCACTCGATTTAACAGAGCCTTAGCCAAGCCAAAGACAGGCTCAATAAAGACTCAATAAATACATTGAAGATTTTCCAGACTTTCAGTCATCTCAAACCTTTTCTCATCCCATTTTATGCTGTCAACAAAAAGCACCATATCCATGTTGTTATATTGCCCCTTTTAAGAGCCAGAGATTATCGTAGACAATACTGCCATCTTCCAGAAAGTACTAGCCTATGCAATGTCATAAAGTACTTAAAAAAATGTTTATTACAGGACAACAATACAGGTTGAGGTACATAAAATGGGCAATTACATTTGAAATTGCATCACATTTAGCCCGTTGGCGAACACATAAAGTCACTCACTGACTAGTAGTAAACAAAGCCAATGTTGAAAGCAGTTTGAAAAGGTGTCAAGCAATTAGCAATATCTTGTTGACTAACAGCGATAGTTGTGCACGCAGATGAATGGGTATTGTGTGCCACATCCGAGGTTCCTCCAGCCCTGGCCCACTACAAAGACAAACAAAAATCTTAGTAATTTTATCTGGCATATTTTAACACGTCATACAGTTCTGGGACCAGGCTACCTGTCATTATTTTTCAGGTAATATCATACTAATGTGAGTGTTCCGGATTTACATTTACTATGTTACGTCTAGTCCATGAGACCAGGCTGAACATCTTTAAGTTCATGTCTTACCAGCAGATTGCAGGTACATGCAGGAGTTGCTGGTTGCGGTGCTCTGGCTGTACCAGTTGGTGTAATACATTCCTGAGCGGTCGATCCACATCCAATATCCCTGAGTAAACAAAGAGTCATAACTCTTAGCTACAGCTTGTGAGAGCAAAATTGCAAGATTATGTTGTAATAGTTTTATTGCATCAAATGGTTGTTTTTTTGCAACCGAATAGAGGGTTCTTATAACTCTATTGTGAACAGAAAGTGGGCCACTGGGAGATAACACTGACAGGAGATTTATGATGACTTTTGGGTGATAAAACCTAAAGAGACCTCATTCCATAGCATGAGTTAATGTTTCTGTTCTATATGGTACCTGGTAGAGATGACCCCAGGGCCAGACCTGGTCTCTTCACAAAGATAACTGTTTTTTCAGCAGATACTGTCTGCTGTGAATTATAAGAATCTTTCATACTAGTCTTAACATTGTGACCCATTCCATACATCTGTTGTTCATCATGTAGGTTGAAAGGGGTGTATCTTGGCTATAAAAGACCTTTGTACTTTTGTCTCGGGGCTCTCAATGAATCATCTGAGGGTGATTCATTGACCATCCATCATTATCGTAGAGCACTCAATCGATTAACTTTATATGTGTGTGTTGTACTGACCTGATCCCTTATTAATACTTAATACATATTTAGTTTAGGTATAACTCTGACTTGAGTGATAAGTTAGTCTCCCCTCATTTGATAGTAAAGAAATGAACCACCACAAGCTGCACTGCTGTCCCTTACCACTAACAGATCTGATATAATACCTAGCTGCATGATTAAAATATCAGTAGCATATGCTGAGGCACAGAGTTTTTCCTGTTCTTGGGGGGGAAGCTCTAGGACCGAGAATTGTTTCTGGTCAGGTCACTATGTCGAAAAACTCACTATGTGAAAAACTCACTATGTCGGGCAACCCTTTCTCTCACCTGGAGGTAGAATCCACCGATCCAGGCGGTGGCTCTGTTGGCTGTTCTGGTTATCTGTTGCAGATAACGATACTCGGGGGAGGAGCTGGCGGAGGCCAGGCTGGCGCCCAGTTCATTGCAATGTTCCTGAAAGAAGAGCGGGGAGGTGAGGGGTGAGACACGTACACCTAATGGTTCCTAATTGCACTTTTTTTATTGCATTTTAAATGTAGCCTTTTTGGCCTATTCAAATCCAGATACGTCTTATTCGAAAGACAGAACCTATAGAATAGGCTAAACATATTCTGTCAAACCTTGAAAGACTTATTTGCACTGTTTATTGATTTGCACTAATATAGGTTATTTTCGTAGGCTACTTATTTAATTTTGGCTGCTATATTTATTTTATTATCTTATTTAGTACTTGTACAGTTCAATAGGCAAAATGCATGTCCTAAAGCCTATTCGTTTTTAGCATAAGCCAATGTTATTTTTGTAAAAAGTGTTATGAAGTATGTTATAAATATCGATTTGTTTTCTCTGATTGTATTTAGGATTTTTACAGTTAGGTAGGCAAAAGGCATATAGCCTAATGATAATTATCGACCTATTCGTTTTTAGTCGAAGCCAATTCAGTGTTATAAAGAATATTATAGGCTAAATAATAATTCGTTTTATCTGATTATTGTTGACTTTATATATAAATGCACAATATTTAATTTATTGAAAATAAAGTTGTTCGTGAGACAACTCCGACAGACTTATCATGTATTTTTTGTTCCTGCTATTGATGCTGCAAGTGTTTATACCCGATTGCCCGTTGCGCAATTCAAGGACACGCATAAACACTTTCGACAATATTATCCAAAATATTAGATTATACGTTTAATTTGTCAAAGAAACGTTTAGGCTACTGCAACTTTTATGGACAGCAGTCTATGTGTAGGCTTATAATATTGGCTAAGAAAGGAATTTTCCGATGGCACAATTTATTTTGCCAACACTGTAGTCAAGCAGCCTAAACACACGTAGACCTACCAGGTTTGTTTAAACTTCCTATTCGATTAGTCTATCTTGCAATTGTTTGTTCTCTCTTTCATTATTACTATAGCTACTGCGTTTAATCTAGGCTATTAGCAAACAACTTTCTGAGATGGAACTCCGTTAGGCCTATAGACTATATTCATTCGATAGTTGATCATGAAAGAGTAGGTTATTCCTATGCCAACAAGTCACATTCAAATCGAATGGGGATTGGGGAGAAAAGGGGGAAATTAAGATTAGCCTAAAAGGCCCTTGACCTCGCGACATTGGAGAGGAGAGGGGAAAAACACCTTTAGGCCTATCTGACATTTTGCGCTGCTTTAGTGCTCACCGATCTTTATACTCTACGTTGTTCTCTTGAATTATGTCAATAGTCTACATACATACAAACGCACAGTCATTTTTGAAAAAGCATACTTTGCTATTATCGTAGGCCTACACAATATAGCTTATCTACATTGTTATGTTTTAATTTATGAAGCCCTTTTACGAAAAGTCCCACTGTACCTAACGTCCTTACTAAACCTTACACATACGAGTTACCACACCCGGTCTCGGGATGGCGAACTCTGGAAATTCCTTTGGTCTCCACTGAGTTAGGCAAATCATCTTCAAAATGTTCTTAAATTTGATGTTCTGGTGTCTCTAGGGCAATTCAGAAAGCTGATTGAGAACCTTATCACTGATGAATGTGTTTGTTTTTATTTTTATTGAACCTTTATTAAACTAGACAAGTCAGTTAAGAACAAATTCTTATTTACAATGACGGCCTTGTTCAGGGGCAGAACGACAGATTTGTATCTTGTCAGCTCGATCAACGCTCTAACCACTAAACTACCTGTTGCCCCGCCCCGTGTTTTTCCTTTTGCTTGCATTTTGTGTTTATATTTTGATGTGTGTATTTTCTGTAATTTATGTAATTCAGGGCTCATCTATAAAAGGGACCTCGGTCTCAGTATGACTCAATGATCAAATGAAGGTTAAATAGAATAAAATAGTTATGAATTTACGTCAAGCTTTTAGACGCTTTAAATAGGCCTATATTAAATTGAGAAGTGCATGAATTACCTCAGCGTTGAACCAGGACCGAGGAGTGTTCACAAACATGTAACACTTGGACTGGTAGCTGAGCCATCCGTCAGGGCAGAAACTGCGTGCTGCTGTGAACACGCAGATAAAATACAACAATTATTTGACATCGTAATACAAGGAGTTGATATTGACAGGAGTATGAACTTTGATCTCATAATATAAAACATGAAAGTACATTTAGTCATACTGGTGTTTTTTCCCCTCCCTGCTAAAAGAAAACCAAAAAACACTAGTCTTTCGTTGCGTGACCATGCATTGCACGATGTACAAAAAGTCCGCAATCGTAGAACCAGTAAAGGTGATAGTTGTTATTTTACATAATTCATCATAAAAGGTGTCAACATACCTTTAGGTGCCGCAGCCACCTCTTCAACAGCCTCAGTCTGTACATCCTCTTCTGGAAAAGCACAAACAATAAAACAGTCCTCGATATTACTATTTAGCCACCAGCAAATCACTATGTCAAGGAGTTATATATACTATATAAATATGTTTGTTTTCACGGGTATATTTTATAGGTGACAGGTCGTTAAAATCATTGTTTCGTACCTATGTGAAGTCTGACAAAACAGAATGCCTCAAATATAATTTATCAACAAATGAGGCACATAATACACAACACAATCTCACACTCACTTCGTGCAAATATGTACAAAGAGTATTTGCAGCAGATTTCAATGTGAAGTAATTGTAATTGATCAGGAAATAAGGTGATGCTCCACAATAGACATTGATGACATTGATAGACATTTCGATGTATGTATTTACTGTGGTGATGATGAACTTTTAGCTATATTTTTAAGGTTGTCTTCTGTGGGGAAATACTCTTGTCTAGTGATAGTCTGAAATTATTGTGTATCACTCTCTCTAGTTGATTCTCCAACACGTTCTCTCCCTTTTCATCCAGACAAGCAGCACCACCATCATCACCACCATGAAGGTTCTGATCATCTTTGCACTACTTTGTGTCGCCCTCTCTGCTAGGGCAGCAGCAGGTAAGTCAGCCAAATACTCAACAATGTCACTAATACAGCACAGGGTAATTAATTGTTACTGAATAATGACAATAGTTGTGTTTTCCCCTTTAAGTTCCTGTGGAGAGCGATGCTGTGGCGGTAGAAGAGACAAAAAGTGCCCCAGGTTTGTAGCTCTAATTATGTTTGTATTGAGAGCAGTAATTGAGCACTGAATCAATATTTCTCCCAATTCCCAGTTGAATGAAAGTCAAATTGATTTCCTTGTTCCATGTTTCTGCAGAGGAGGCTGTTGAGGTTGAGGCTCCTGCAGCAGAGGAGAAGCTGAGTGACGCCCCAGGTCAGTTCTTCTCTATAGGCTTTAATCAAGCAAGAGCATCAATGTCTATGGTGGAGCATCACCTCATTTGAGCATCACATCATTTCCTGATCAATAACAATTTCTTCACATTGGTACAAAACAAACGAATTAAACTACAGGCCATGTATAAAATATTAGCTATGAAAATACATATATTGAATCTCATTGTCTGTGATTTGCTGGTGGCTTTCAAAGTGATATTCTTGTCTTATTATGTGTTTAGGTGTCTTTTCAGAAGATGAGAATGAGGCAGTTGAGGTGGCTGCTGCAGCACCTAAAGATAAAGGTAGGGACTCTCCATGATGAATGATGTTAAGTTAACCATCACTGGTTCTACTATTGATGCCTGTGTATACCGTGCAATGTATGATCACAATGAAATAATGTTTTGGTTTCCCATCAGCAGGGAGGGAAAAATCACCAGCATGACTAAATAAACATTAATGTTTTACATTATGAGATCAAACGTTTTACTTTGGAAAGTTCATACTCCTGACAATATCAACTCCTTGTATTGCGATGTCAAATCATTGTTGCATTTTATTTTCGTCTTCACAGCGGCACGCAGGTTCTGCCCTGACGGATGGTTCAGCTACCAGTCCAAGTGTTACATGTTTGTGAACACTCCTCGGTCCTGGTTCGGAGCCGAGGTAACGCACTTCTCAATGTAATATATTTAGTGTCTAAAATCTTGACCTGAATATGTTACTATGACTGCAAATTGTTCACTTTCAAAAAATGTGCGTTTGTGTCTGTATACTGTAATGTCACTATGAGGGAGCGCAACACTTTTGTTAATGTGCAGGCCTACTGTGTGAGTGTGTGCACGTGTCTCACCCCTCACCTCCCTGCTCTTCTTTCAGGAACATTGCAATGAACTGGGCGCCAGCCTGGCCTCTGCCAGCTCCTCCCCTGAGTATCGTTACCTGCAACAGATAACCAGAACAGCCAACAGAGCCACCGCCTGGATAGGTGGATTCTACCTCCAGGTGAGAGAAAGGGTTGCCCTGAAAACCTCCGCCATCTAAGCATACTTAGCGCCCCAAGTTTTTCTGACAGTGACCGGTCAAGAAACAGTTCCGGGCCCTAGAGTTTTCCCTCAGAGCACATGGCCGGGAAACACTCTTAGCCTTGTGTTTAAATGGCTTCTGATATTTTAATCATGCAGCTAGGTATGATATCAGATCTGTTAGTGGTAAGGGACAGTAGTGCAGCTAAGTCTTATGACTCTTTGTTTACTCAGGGAACTTGGATGTGGATCGACCGCTCAGGAATGTATTACACCAACTGGTACAGCCAGAGCACCGCAACCAGCAACCCCTGCATGTACCTGCAATCTGCTGGTAAGACATGAACCTAAATATGTAGCATAGTCCCAGAACTAAGCCGATGAAATGACCCACATTACTTTTTTTTGTGTCATTTTTCCTTTGGTAGTGGGCCAGGGGTGGAGGAACTGCGGATGTGGCGGACAATTACCATTCATCTGCGTGCACAACTATCGCTGTTAGTCAACATTGCGAAGATACTGTTAATTGCTTGACACCTTTTCTAACCGCTTTCAATGTGGGCTGTTTACTGACTGTAAATGACTAGTGTTCGCCAAAGGGATAAATGTGATGCGATTTAAAATGTCATTTCCCATTTATGTATCTCAACCGTTTTTGTTTTCCAGTAATAAACATTTTTTTTAAAAGTACTATGACATTGTATAGGCTGGTACTTTCTGAAAGATGGCAGTATTGTCTAAAACCGGTACATTTGCTTTTTAATTCTACGCATATAAAATAGATCAGTATAAAGGATTTGAGACGAGGACAAAAAGGCTGGAGGGTCCTCAATTTATTAAGCCTCAATTTACCCATTTATCGAGATCTGTCTTGGGCTTGACATCTTTATACTGTACATGGCAGAAAAGTGAGCCGTAAAATAACCTAATCTCAAAATATGGTGGGGAAACTAACTTTAGAATTCATAGAAGATAAAATGGCACCTTTTTATAAGTTGTTCTACTCAAACAAAGCGTTTTACAATGAACGTAGGCCATACACAACCTGGAGAAAGTGCAACTAGTTCTTGTCATTAAAACAATATTTATTTTCACGAAAACAAAGTGACAGGTGACAACTTGTTAAACTCAAATGCTGATGTACATTTCTGGTTGTCATTGAAATGACTATTATCATGAATAAATGTCACAGAAAAAACATAAATCTCAAGATTAAATTTATCTACGTCTTGTAATAACTTAACTCATGTCAAATGTTCACCCGTTCGTTTTCTGCTGGCTTCTTGTGACGGTAATAGCGCACCAGCCACTAATGAAAATGAGGAATGTGTAGGCCTATACCGCCACCTACTGGGATCCATTGGCATAAACGACCAAGAGCAAAGGGAGTTGATTGAACTACTGTAGTAGGCTGGCTACACCTATAAAATGAAATAAATCGGGGTTCTACTGTAAGCAGTATAATTTACTAACCAAATAAAAGTAACTCTGGGAACTCACATCTGTCCAATCACCCGGCCAATGTTATCTGATCAGATTTCGGCAATCAAATTGTTTTAAATGGGGCGACAGGTGGGTTCTTGGGGCAGCAGGTAGCCTAGTGGTTAAAGGGCTGGGCTAGAAACTGTAAAGGTTGCCCGATCGAATCACTGACCTGACAAGATACATATCTGTCATTCTGCCCCTAAACAAGACAGTTAACCCACTGTTCTAGGCTGTAATTATAAATAATACTTTGTTCTTAACGGTCTTGCCTAGTTAAAACAAATGGCTAATGAATAGAATGGGTTAATTAACTTGAATGGGAATGCCATTCTATTTATATGCATTTAATTCCATCAGATAACTTTTTTTTTAAAACTAGGCCTAGGCATTCAACATATGGTATATTTTTGTGGAGGGGGTAATTGTCTAAGGCAGTTGTTCCCAAACATTTTATAGTCCCATACCCCTTCAAACATTCAACCTCCAGCTGCGTACCACCTCTGGCACCAGGTTCAGCAAAACACAAATGTTGTTGTTTGCCATCATTGTAAGCCTGCCACACACAAACTACACAATAAATGCATGCTGTCCACTTGAAATACTGTTGGCTGCATTAAGAGAGGATAAGCTACCATTAGCTAAAGTAATTTTGCAAACTAAAACATTATAGCTTGCTAGTTGTAATAAAAGCTGTTAACCTGTGTACTAGCTACTTGCATAGTTAGCATGTCATACCACGAGGACAGTAAGTTAGCATTAGTTATCAAGTTAGCTAGTCAGGCTTTTCAATTAGTTACTGCAGTGGCTGTATTTATCTACATTGCTTGCTATCACATTAATTGTACATTTTATATCCAATTGAACTCATCTCATGCAATTATTTAGGCTACCGACTCCCCGAAAGTTCCTCTACTTCAGCCAGTGATTCTATACCGTATCTTGGCTCTGTTCCAGCATCTTCCATTTGGTACCCGTTACAGAAAAGTGTGTAGCTCGCCTCCGCCACCTACCAGGCTTGAATGGTTTATGAGAGCGTGAGTGGGCACAGCAGAGTGCGGAGTGCTTGTTATACTGGTACTCTCTGCGATCTATTCTGATTTATCAACCACAGAAGTATGATTTGCATGTCAATTTTTAAAAGGGCAATCCGCAGTTGCTACATCCATTTTGGACGTATAAATGAATATGTATTCTTGAAGAACATAACCTATAAATGCCTCATGAGCTAGATTCAACTGTCATACCTCATCAGAACCCCAAATACAATTTTTTTACCCCAAGAACACCAAATAGATACTTTTTAAAAATCCCAATGTTTGTAAACAAAGTAAATGTAAACAAACACTACATAGCCTCAAAACATGGTTAAAAATATAATTTTGATATCACGGTTGGTCAGTCCTTGCATCCATAGCTCTGTCTATGAATTTGAGAGTTGGTACATTACTTCAGCCCCCTCCTTGTGCTTTGTTACCAAAAACAGGGGTGGCTCGGACGCTTTGTTATTGTTTCAACTGCTGATTGCAGCTTTAAGATGAAAGTGAAAGAAATACAAAGTTATTCTAGCAACACTTAATACCCAGACCAAGTGAAATACGTATGGTCAAGAACTGTTTTCCCAATGAAATACAACAGTATATGTTATGCTATATACGTGGACAGAATCAGGACAGAACACAATATTTTATCATTACAACGTTAAAGCATGGATTGGATATAATGTACACAGTGAATACCAGCTGATTTGTCAAAATTACATTTGTTAAAACAAACAAATAAAATATATGTAGGCTAATATTTGTAGTACAGTAAAAAAGGTCAGTAGGGAAAATGACCTTGATCAGAATAAACTTTGTTTTCACTAGCCGCAAGGTCAAAACTGGCTATATCGTAAAAATGTATGTATTTTCATTTTTGCTCTTCATGTTAAGGTTAGGGTTAGGTATAAGAATAGCAGTGTGGTTAGGTTTAAAATCAAAATGTAAAAAGAGAAACTGTAGAAACGGGCGGGTTTATGACTTTGTAGCTGTGGAAGCTAGTGACGACCAATAAACTTTGAGAGAAACCTAACTCAACAGGGGGGAGATCTATTTCTGTCCAATCAGAATGTGAAGGGGTGATTTGGCTTTGTGTGTCAATCCCCTCACACTATTGTTACCGCCACAGTAATGATAGAAGTTGTAGTAGTAACTGTCGATGTACTTCGTAATCGTGCAAATTAAAATGTCAGCTAAAATTTAACTAAACATTGATCAAATGACCTAAAATAACAATGTGATATTATAAGAAAAAACAATAAATGTATGCACAGGTCAATCTGTCCCACACACATGTAGACACTTTACTAGAAACACTCAAGTCTCCTCAACAAAGCAATAGAATACACAGAGTTCAACAAACTTGGTTTTAGGTTTAGAATTCCCCCCATGATAGCACAAGACCACTAGCATGGGTACCAGTCTGTTTAGCTAACATACCACTCCTTGTACTCTGTGCCATTGCCAAACAATAACGTTATTTCCAACAACAAATCAGCAACTCCTCACAAAATCCAGCTGCATATTAAACGCTGAGATTGAAGAAAGGCCAGTCTCTGTGGCCCATAGCACAAGGAGTGGAACGTTAGCTAAACAGACTGGTACCCAGACTACAAGACCACAACATTCTAGTCAGAACGCAGATTAGAACGTTACAGCCATGGAACATTTGGTGCCAACAAGTAAACATAGACGGTAGTTTGCTGCAGTTACTCTGTAGATCTACAGCTCTTTAATCTATACACAAGTGTTTCTCCAGGCAGTGTTTCTGAGTGAAACACTTGCCACACAGCTCACAGCCAAAGGGTTTCTCCCCAGTGTGAACCCTCTTGTGAGTTTTAAGGTTACAGAGGTAGGCAAAGCTCTTGCCGCAGTAGTTGCAGATGAACGGACGCTCCCCCGTGTGAGTGAACTGGTGGGTCTTAAGAGTTTGTTTCGTACCGAAAGCCTTCCCGCATATCTCGCAGCCAAAAGCCCTGCTGTGACTGGTGGAGTGTGCGATGAGAGCTTTCTTATTGTGAAACGTCTTGCCGCACGTCTCGCAGTCCAACCTTGAACCGAAGCCGTGAGCTGCCACCATGTGATTCTTCAGGCTCTGGGTGTGGCAGAACGCCTTTCCACACTCCCCGCACTCGTGATTCCCCTCCCCTCCCCTGTGACAGAGCTGGTGCTTCTTGAGGTTGTTAATCTGGGAGAAACCCTTGCCGCACTGCTTGCAGACGAACGGCCTCTCCCTCGTGTGAACCCGCTCGTGGATTATCACCTGGCTACGGTAGTTGAAGCGTTTGTTGCAGTATGAACAGGCGTGCATTTCCCTGCCCGTGAGGTGGTCGACCATCTTGTTTTCTGCGACACTGGGGGTGAAGCTGGGGGTGTCGCTCTCTGACCCCGGCTCAGACTTGACCCACATCTCCAGCTCCTCGCTGAAGTCTTGGCTGGTGTCTTCTTCCTCGGGCTCTGCTGTGGAGCTGTGGTACGCCTCTGACTGGCTCTCGTCCATGGCCTGGAAATCATCTTTTAGGGACAGGCCACCTGCAGAAACAGTGAGAGTCAAGTGACGGTTTTTGAGCATTTGTTGACAATGACAACGTAGTTTAGTGGGAAGTATCAGAACAACATGCGTTTTAACATTCAAGTTAGTTTTCATTTAAAGTCGGTTTTAACATAAGATAAGATAGATAAGCTAACAACTGGTTTATCCCTGTTGGGAAATGTTGGTTGCGGCTCCTAGCATACATACATGCACATATTCAAATAGAGAAGGGCCAGTAAACACAGGTAGAAAAAGTGCAGTTCACACAACAGAACACTGTCAACATGATCACAGTGTTAGTAGTATTGTCAGATATAACTACCATTTCCTTCTCCACCGATAATGATGTGCTCTGCTTCCTCCGGGTGACTAGCCTCCACAACCTCCTCCGGCCTGTCCTCACCTTTAGGGTCTGGTTGTAAAATGACCTGTTTCACGTCAGGACACTGCAACAAATAGGAGGTTAAATGTTTAAACTATCATTATACCACTTCTATAACATTCAAGCCATTGCACTCCAAAGCTAACGTTGTATGTGGACACAAACTGAACAACGTGGGTGAGTGACTGCCACTGACCGACAGGACCTTCGTATTTTAGATCAATACTTTTCTCTCTGACACACTGGGTTTCTAATGTGGTATGAAAACATGGACTGCTACACTCGCTATTCATTGGTTGTCAATATGCCGTTAAAGATTTTTTTTAAAGTGGGAAATTTGGTAAAACAAGACCATAATAAAAGGTGTTGTTCCATCCTAGTCTTATAATAAATTTATACAATACACCATCCATATAGCTAGGCCAACATTGACATGCAGCAGTTCATGGACCAGACACCATAAATATGAGTGTCAACCAACTTCTTCCTTCACTGTTCTGCGCTGCGGTGCACTGGTTTCTCCCAATTCGATGGCAGCATCCACTCCATAGTGCCTCTCACTCACAACCAACTGCTTGTCCGGAAACCTGTGGTCCCCCACGCCTTTATTATTCTCTGCACACAACAATAAAAGGGTGATGTTTGCTACTTATAGTGACTTTCAACATGCATGATTACACAGAGCTAGCTACAGTCGCTACAAGAGAACATCGTCACACTCAACTTACGGATCTCGTCGCAAAGCTGAACTTCTAAAGATATATCAACAGAAGAGGTGCCCCGCTTTGGTCTCTCGGTCCCGAGCTCGATTTGCATACAGTACAATGCCTTCCGAAGAGCGTCGTTCTCTCCCTGTTGTCGGGATATCTCCGAGAATAGAAGGGCAGAACTGTAATCGACCAGTTTTGTAATCTCTGCAACGGCAGACGTCGTCAGCGTCTCCATAATTGAAGAAAGTTGTGCCTGGAAAGACCCGTTTGGAGACATGTCGACAGTTCTGACGAGGGCTCAATACACGGAAATCTCACGATTGCTGAATGGTTGACGTTGATCAACATCCGGTAGAGAAGACTAAACTCAACGCTACGATACAAACATGTACCTTTTGCTCCAAGAATTTTTCCATGTCCCTTCGATAGCTCAGTTGGTAGAGCGGAGGACTGTAGAACGCAAAGTGCTGAAATCCTTAGGTCGCTGGTTCAAATCCGGCTCGAAGGAGGACCCTTTTTCATCAAAATATTTTTACCTGTTGTTCGCACATCCCCCTATAGAGAATAATATGTACATTTCCAGTTTCTCAAAGAAAAGTCAAGGTGTACGAATCCAATCATACAGAAGAATTCAAAACAATTCAAGTTTATCCACAGTTCTCTAAAATCCATAACTCAGTTAGTTGCTAGAGCGGAAGACCGGAACCGTAAATGCTGAAATCCGGATCGAAAAAGGAACCTTTTCCTACCTTTTCCTACCCCTGGAAATGCGCCTAAAAGATATACATTTGCCTGTTGTTCGCACATTCCCCGATAGAGAACAAACGTGCATTTCCAGTTTCCTAATTAAAAAACAATCCAAGCTAACTCACAAATGAGGAAAAATGAAGTCAGTTGGTGGAGCGGAGGACTGCAGAACGGTGAATGCTTATATCCTTAGATCGCTGTTTCAAATCCGTGTCGAAGGAGGATATTTTTGTATTCATGTCATAAATGTAGCATTAACCATAGATTTATTCAAAAGCACACAATGGCATATAATATATTTTTATAGTGGTATTGATAGGTTTGCAATTTGAAGTGGTACATATGTGCGACAACCTACTAAATTCATAGTGGCACAAGTAAACAAGGAGCAGTTCCCTGACCGGGAATCGAGTAAACATGTAGCAAAAGAGTAGTTCCCTGACCGGGAATCGAACCCGGGCCGCGGCGGTGAGAGCGCCGAATCCTAACCACTAGACCACCAGGGAAGGGTACTACAGCGCAAATTGGTTCCCAGTGTGAGCTGGTACATATGTGCGATAACCTTCCATATTCATAGTGACAGGTTGCACAAGTAAACATGTAGCAAAAGAGTAGTTCCCTGACCGGGAATCGAACCAGGGCCGCGGCGGTGAGAGCGCCGAATCCTAACCACTAGACCACCAGGGAAGGGTCCTACAGTGCAAATTGGTTCCCAGTGTGAGCTGGTACATATGTGCGATAAACTTCCATATTCATAGTGACAGGTTGCACAAGTAAACATGTAGCAAAAGAGTAGTTCCCTGACCGGGAATCGAACCCGGGCCGCGGCGGTGAGAGCGCCGAATCCTAACCACTAGACCACCAGGAAAGGGTACTAGAGTGAAAATCGGTTCCCAGTGTGAGCTGGTACATACAGTTGAAGTCGTAAGTTTCCATCCACTTAGGCTGGAGTCATTAAAACCTGTTTGTCAACCCCTCCACACATTTCTTGTTAACAAACTATAGTTTTGGCAGTCGGTTAGGACATCTACTTTGTGCATGACACAAGTAATTTTTCCAACAATTGTTTACAGACCGATTATTTCACTTATAATTCAGTGTATCACAAATCCAGTGGGTCAGAAGTTTACATACACTAAGTTGGCTGTGCCTTTAAACAGTTTGGAAAATTCCCGAAAATGATGTCATGGCTTAGAAGCTTAGAAGCTTCTGATAGGCTAATTGACATCCTTTGAGTCAATTGGAGGTGTACCTGTAGATGTATTTCAAGGCCTACCTTCAAACTCAGTGCCTCTTTGCTTGACTCCATGGGAAAACCAAAGGAAATCAGCCAAGACCTCAGAAAAAAAATGTAGACCTCCACAAATCTGGTTCATCCTTGGGAGCAATTTCCAAACGCCTGAAGGTACCTGTAAAAACAATAGTACGCAAGTATAAACACCATGGGACCACGCAGGAGTCATACTGCTCAGGAAGGAGACTCGTTCTGTCTCCTAGAGATGAACGTACTTTGGGTCGAAAAGTGCAAATCCATTCCAGAACAACAGCAAAGGACCTTGTGAAGATGCTGGAGGAAACAGGTACAAAATGGTCTATATCCACAGGCAAACGAGTCCTATATCGAACAGGGGGAGAGAGTAGTTCCCGAAGAACACATCCCAACCGTGAAGCACAGCATCATGTTGTGGGGGTGCTTTGCTGCAGGAGGGTCTGGTGAACCACTAAAACACCTGGGAAGGACACTGCAGGGCAAATCAGTTTGCAATTTGAAGTGGTACATATGTGCGACAACCTACTAAATTCATAGTGACAGGTTGCACAAGTAAACAAGGAGCATAGACTATTTCCCTGACCGGGAATCGAACCCGGGCCGCGGCGGTGAGAGCGCCGAATCCTAACCACTAGACCACCAGGGAAGGGTCCTACAGTGCAAATTGGTTCCCAGTGTGAGCTGGTACATAATGTGCGATAACCTTCCATATTCATAGTGACAGGTTGCACAAGTAAACATGTAGCAAAAGAGTAGTTCCCTGACCGGGAATCGAACCCGGGCCGCGGCGGTGAGAGCGCCGAATCCTAACCACTAGACCACCAGGGAAGGGTACTAGAGTGAAAATCGGTTCCCAGTGTGAGCTGGTACATACAGTTGAAGTCGTAAGTTTCCATCCACTTAGGCTGGAGTCATTAAAACCTGTTTGTCAACCCCTCCACACATTTCTTGTTAACAAACTATAGTTTTGGCAGTCGGTTAGGACATCTACTTTGTGCATGACACAAGTAATTTTTCCAACAATTGTTTACAGACCGATTATTTCACTTATAATTCAGTGTATCACAAATCCAGTGGGTCAGAAGTTTACATACACTAAGTTGGCTGTGCCTTTAAACAGTTTGGAAAATTCCCGAAAATGATGTCATGGCTTAGAAGCTTAGAAGCTTCTGATAGGCTAATTGACATCCTTTGAGTCAATTGGAGGTGTACCTGTAGATGTATTTCAAGGCCTACCTTCAAACTCAGTGCCTCTTTGCTTGACTCCATGGGAAAACCAAAGGAAATCAGCCAAGACCTCAGAAAAAAAATGTAGACCTCCACAAATCTGGTTCATCCTTGGGAGCAATTTCCAAACGCCTGAAGGTACCTGTAAAAACAATAGTACGCAAGTATAAACACCATGGGACCACGCAGGAGTCATACTGCTCAGGAAGGAGACTCGTTCTGTCTCCTAGAGATGAACGTACTTTGGGTCGAAAAGTGCAAATCCATTCCAGAACAACAGCAAAGGACCTTGTGAAGATGCTGGAGGAAACAGGTACAAAATGGTCTATATCCACAGGCAAACGAGTCCTATATCGAACAGGGGGAGAGAGTAGTTCCCGAAGAACACATCCCAACCGTGAAGCACAGCATCATGTTGTGGGGGTGCTTTGCTGCAGGAGGGTCTGGTGAACCACTAAAACACCTGGGAAGGACACTGCAGGGCAAATCAGTTTGCAATTTGAAGTGGTACATATGTGCGACAACCTACTAAATTCATAGTGACAGGTTGCACAAGTAAACAAGGAGCATAGACTATTTCCCTGACCGGGAATCGAACCCGGGCCGCGGCGGTGAGAGCGCCGAATCCTAACCACTAGACCACCAGGGAAGGGTCCTACAGTGCAAATTGGTTCCCAGTGTGAGCTGGTACATAATGTGCGATAACCTTCCATATTCATAGTGACAGGTTGCACAAGTAAACATGTAGCAAAAGAGTAGTTCCCTGACCGGGAATCGAACCCGGGCCGCGGCGGTGAGAGCGCCGAATCCTAACCACTAGACCACCAGGGAAGGGTACTAGAGTGAAAATCGGTTCCCAGTGTGAGCTGGTACATACAGTTGAAGTCGTAAGTTTCCATCCACTTAGGCTGGAGTCATTAAAACCTGTTTGTCAACCCCTCCACACATTTCTTGTTAACAAACTATAGTTTTGGCAGTCGGTTAGGACATCTACTTTGTGCATGACACAAGTAATTTTTCCAACAATTGTTTACAGACCGATTATTTCACTTATAATTCAGTGTATCACAAATCCAGTGGGTCAGAAGTTTACATACACTAAGTTGGCTGTGCCTTTAAACAGTTTGGAAAATTCCCGAAAATGATGTCATGGCTTAGAAGCTTAGAAGCTTCTGATAGGCTAATTGACATCCTTTGAGTCAATTGGAGGTGTACCTGTAGATGTATTTCAAGGCCTACCTTCAAACTCAGTGCCTCTTTGCTTGACTCCATGGGAAAACCAAAGGAAATCAGCCAAGACCTCAGAAAAAAAATGTAGACCTCCACAAATCTGGTTCATCCTTGGGAGCAATTTCCAAACGCCTGAAGGTACCTGTAAAAACAATAGTACGCAAGTATAAACACCATGGGACCACGCAGGAGTCATACTGCTCAGGAAGGAGACTCGTTCTGTCTCCTAGAGATGAACGTACTTTGGGTCGAAAAGTGCAAATCCATTCCAGAACAACAGCAAAGGACCTTGTGAAGATGCTGGAGGAAACAGGTACAAAATGGTCTATATCCACAGGCAAACGAGTCCTATATCGAACAGGGGGAGAGAGTAGTTCCCGAAGAACACATCCCAACCGTGAAGCACAGCATCATGTTGTGGGGGTGCTTTGCTGCAGGAGGGTCTGGTGAACCACTAAAACACCTGGGAAGGACACTGCAGGGCAAATCAGTTTGCAATTTGAAGTGGTACATATGTGCGACAACCTACTAAATTCATAGTGACAGGTTGCACAAGTAAACAAGGAGCATAGACTATTTCCCTGACCGGGAATCGAACCCGGGCCGCGGCGGTGAGAGCGCCGAATCCTAACCACTAGACCACCAGGGAAGGGTCCTACAGTGCAAATTGGTTCCCAGTGTGAGCTGGTACATAATGTGCGATAACCTTCCATATTCATAGTGACAGGTTGCACAAGTAAACATGTAGCAAAAGAGTAGTTCCCTGACCGGGAATCGAACCCGGGCCGCGGCGGTGAGAGCACCGAATCCTAACCACTAGACCACCAGGGAAGGGTACTAGAGTGAAAATCGGTTCCCAGTGTGAGCTGGTACATACAGTTGAAGTCGTAAGTTTCCATCCACTTAGGCTGGAGTCATTAAAACCTGTTTGTCAACCCCTCCACACATTTCTTGTTAACAAACTATAGTTTTGGCAGTCGGTTAGGACATCTACTTTGTGCATGACACAAGTAATTTTTCCAACAATTGTTTACAGACCGATTATTTCACTTATAATTCAGTGTATCACAAATCCAGTGGGTCAGAAGTTTACATACACTAAGTTGGCTGTGCCTTTAAACAGTTTGGAAAATTCCCGAAAATGATGTCATGGCTTAGAAGCTTAGAAGCTTCTGATAGGCTAATTGACATCCTTTGAGTCAATTGGAGGTGTACCTGTAGATGTATTTCAAGGCCTACCTTCAAACTCAGTGCCTCTTTGCTTGACTCCATGGGAAAACCAAAGGAAATCAGCCAAGACCTCAGAAAAAAAATGTAGACCTCCACAAATCTGGTTCATCCTTGGGAGCAATTTCCAAACGCCTGAAGGTACCTGTAAAAACAATAGTACGCAAGTATAAACACCATGGGACCACGCAGGAGTCATACTGCTCAGGAAGGAGACTCGTTCTGTCTCCTAGAGATGAACGTACTTTGGGTCGAAAAGTGCAAATCCATTCCAGAACAACAGCAAAGGACCTTGTGAAGATGCTGGAGGAAACAGGTACAAAATGGTCTATATCCACAGGCAAACGAGTCCTATATCGAACAGGGGGAGAGAGTAGTTCCCGAAGAACACATCCCAACCGTGAAGCACAGCATCATGTTGTGGGGGTGCTTTGCTGCAGGAGGGTCTGGTGAACCACTAAAACACCTGGGAAGGACACTGCAGGGCAAATCAGTTTGCAATTTGAAGTGGTACATATGTGCGACAACCTACTAAATTCATAGTGACAGGTTGCACAAGTAAACAAGGAGCATAGACTATTTCCCTGACCGGGAATCGAACCCGGGCCGCGGCGGTGAGAGCGCCGAATCCTAACCACTAGACCACCAGGGAAGGGTCCTACAGTGCAAATTGGTTCCCAGTGTGAGCTGGTACATAATGTGCGATAACCTTCCATATTCATAGTGACAGGTTGCACAAGTAAACATGTAGCAAAAGAGTAGTTCCCTGACCGGGAATCGAACCCGGGCCGCGGCGGTGAGAGCGCCGAATCCTAACCACTAGACCACCAGGGAAGGGTACTAGAGTGAAAATCGGTTCCCAGTGTGAGCTGGTACATACAGTTGAAGTCGTAAGTTTCCATCCACTTAGGCTGGAGTCATTAAAACCTGTTTGTCAACCCCTCCACACATTTCTTGTTAACAAACTATAGTTTTGGCAGTCGGTTAGGACATCTACTTTGTGCATGACACAAGTAATTTTTCCAACAATTGTTTACAGACCGATTATTTCACTTATAATTCAGTGTATCACAAATCCAGTGGGTCAGAAGTTTACATACACTAAGTTGGCTGTGCCTTTAAACAGTTTGGAAAATTCCCGAAAATGATGTCATGGCTTAGAAGCTTAGAAGCTTCTGATAGGCGAATTGACATCCTTTGAGTCAATTGGAGGTGTACCTGTAGATGTATTTCAAGGCCTACCTTCAAACTCAGTGCCTCTTTGCTTGACTCCATGGGAAAACCAAAGGAAATCAGCCAAGACCTCAGAAAAAAAATGTAGACCTCCACAAATCTGGTTCATCCTTGGGAGCAATTTCCAAACGCCTGAAGGTACCTGTAAAAACAATAGTACGCAAGTATAAACACCATGGGACCACGCAGGAGTCATACTGCTCAGGAAGGAGACTCGTTCTGTCTCCTAGAGATGAACGTACTTTGGGTCGAAAAGTGCAAATCCATTCCAGAACAACAGCAAAGGACCTTGTGAAGATGCTGGAGGAAACAGGTACAAAATGGTCTATATCCACAGGCAAACGAGTCCTATATCGAACAGGGGGAGAGAGTAGTTCCCGAAGAACACATCCCAACCGTGAAGCACAGCATCATGTTGTGGGGGTGCTTTGCTGCAGGAGGGTCTGGTGAACCACTAAAACACCTGGGAAGGACACTGCAGGGCAAATCAGTTTGCAATTTGAAGTGGTACATATGTGCGACAACCTACTAAATTCATAGTGACAGGTTGCACAAGTAAACAAGGAGCATAGACTATTTCCCTGACCGGGAATCGAACCCGGGCCGCGGCGGTGAGAGCGCCGAATCCTAACCACTAGACCACCAGGGAAGGGTCCTACAGTGCAAATTGGTTCCCAGTGTGAGCTGGTACATAATGTGCGATAACCTTCCATATTCATAGTGACAGGTTGCACAAGTAAACATGTAGCAAAAGAGTAGTTCCCTGACCGGGAATCGAACCCGGGCCGCGGCGGTGAGAGCGCCGAATCCTAACCACTAGACCACCAGGGAAGGGTACTAGAGTGAAAATCGGTTCCCAGTGTGAGCTGGTACATACAGTTGAAGTCGTAAGTTTCCATCCACTTAGGCTGGAGTCATTAAAACCTGTTTGTCAACCCCTCCACACATTTCTTGTTAACAAACTATAGTTTTGGCAGTCGGTTAGGACATCTACTTTGTGCATGACACAAGTAATTTTTCCAACAATTGTTTACAGACCGATTATTTCACTTATAATTCAGTGTATCACAAATCCAGTGGGTCAGAAGTTTACATACACTAAGTTGGCTGTGCCTTTAAACAGTTTGGAAAATTCCCGAAAATGATGTCATGGCTTAGAAGCTTAGAAGCTTCTGATAGGCGAATTGACATCCTTTGAGTCAATTGGAGGTGTACCTGTAGATGTATTTCAAGGCCTACCTTCAAACTCAGTGCCTCTTTGCTTGACTCCATGGGAAAACCAAAGGAAATCAGCCAAGACCTCAGAAAAAAAATGTAGACCTCCACAAATCTGGTTCATCCTTGGGAGCAATTTCCAAACGCCTGAAGGTACCTCGCTCATCTGTAGAAACAATAGTACGCAAGTATAAACACCATGGGACCACGCAGGAGTCATACCGCTCAGGAAGGAGACTCGTTCTGTCTCCTAGAGATTAACGTACTTTGGGTCGAAAAGTGCAAATCCATCCCAGAACAACAGTAAAGGACCTTGTGAAGATGCTGGAGGAAACAGGTACAAAATGGTCTATATCCACAGGCAAACGAGTCCTATATCGAACAGGGGGAGGCTCCCAAGCTAAAGAACACATCCCAACCGTGAAGCACAGCATCATGTTGTGGGGGTGCTTTGCTGCAGGAGGGTCTGGTGCACCACTAGAACATCTGGGAAGGACACTGCAGGGCAAATCAGTTTGCATTTTGAAGTGGTACATATGTGCGACAACCTACTAAATTCATAGTGACAGGTTGCACAAGTAAACAAGGAGCATATACTATTTCCCTGACCGGGAATCGAACCCAGGCCGCAGCGGTGAGAGCGCCGAATCCTAACCACTAGACCACCAGGGAAGGGTCCTACAGTGCAAATTGGTTCCCAGTGTGAGCTGGTACATATGTGCGATAAACTTCCATATTCATAGTGACAGGTTGCACAAGTAAACATGTAGCAAAAGAGTAGTTCCCTGACCGGGAATCGAACCCGGGCCGCGGCGGTGAGAGCGCCGAATCCTAACCACTAGACCACCAGGGAAGGGTCCTACAGTGCAAATTGGTTCCCAGTGTGAGCTGGTACATATGTGCGATAAACTTCCATATTCATAGTGACAGGTTGCACAAGTAAACATGTAGCAAAAGAGTAGTTCCCTGACCAGGAATCGAACCCGGGCCGCGGCGATGAGAGCACCGAATCCTAACCACTAGACCACCAGGGAAGGGTACTAGAGTGAAAATCGGTTCCCAGTGTGAGCTGGTACATACAGTTGAAGTCGTAAGTTTCCATCCACTTAGGCTGGAGTCATTAAAACCTGTTTGTCAACCCCTCCACACATCAGTACAAAATGGTCTATATCCACAGGCAAACGAGTCCTATATCGAACAGGGGGAGGCTCCCAAGCCGAAGAACACATCCCAACCGTGAAGCACAGCATCATGTTGTGGGGGTGCTTTGCTGCAGGAGGGTCTGGTGCACCACTAGAACACCTGGGAAGGACACTGCAGGGCAAATCAGTTTGCAATTTGAAGTGGTACATATGTGCGACAACCTACTAAATTCATAGTGACAGGTTGCACAAGTAAACAAGGAGCATAGACTATTTCCCTGACCGGGAATCGAACCCGGGCCGCGGCGGTGAGAGCGCCGAATCCTAACCACTAGACCACCAGGGAAGGGTCCTATAGTGCAAATTGGTTCCCAGTGTGAGCTGGTACATATGTGCGATAACTTTCCATATTCATAGTGACAGGTTGCACAAAACATGTAGCAAAAGAGTAGTTCCCTGACCGGGAATCGAACCCGGGCCGCGGCGGTGAGAGCGCCGAATCCTAACCACCAGGGAAGGGTACTAGAGTGAAAATCGGTTCCCAGTGTGAGCTGGTACATACAGTTGAAGTCGTAAGTTTCCATCCACTTAGGCTGGAGTCATTAAACCACCACTAGACCACCAGGGAAGGGTCCTACAGTGCAAATTGGTTCCCAGTGTGAGCTGGTACATATGTGCGATAACTTTCCATATTCATAGTGACAGGTTGCACAAGTAAACATGTAGCAAAAGAGTAGTTCCCTGACCGGGAATCGAACCCGGGCCGCGGCGGTGAGAGCGCCGAATCCTAACCACTAGACCACCAGGGAAGGGTACTAGAGTGAAAATCGGTTCCCAGTGTGAGCTGGTACATACAGTTGAAGTCGTAAGTTTCCATCCACTTAGGCTGGAGTCATTAAACCACCACTAGACCACCAGGGAAGGGTCCTACAGTGCAAATTGGTTCCCAGTGTGAGCTGGTACATATGTGCGATAACTTTCCATATTCATAGTGACAGGTTGCACAAGTAAACATGTAGCAAAAGAGTAGTTCCCTGACCGGGAATCGAACCCGGGCCGCGAGAGCGCCGAATCCTAACCACTAGACCACCAGGGAAGTGTACTAGAAGGAAAAACGGTTCCCAGTGTGAGCTGGTACATACAGTTGAAGTCGTAAGTTTCCATCCACTTAGGCTGGAGTCATTAAAACCTGTTTGTCAACCCCTCCACACATTTCTTGTTAACAAACTATAGTTTTGGCAGTCGGTTAGGACATCTACTTTGTGCATGACACAAGTAATTTTTCCAACAATTGTTTACAGACCGATTATTTCACTTATAATTCAGTGTATCACAAATCCAGTGGGTCAGAAGTTTACATACACTAAGTTGGCTGTGCCTTTAAACAGTTTGGAAAATTCCCGAAAATGATGTCATGGCTTAGAAGCTTAGAAGCTTCTGATAGGTTAATTGACATCCTTTGAGTCAATTGGAGGTGTACCTGTAGATGTATTTCAAGGCCTACCTTCAAACTCAGTGCCTCTTTGCTTGACTCCATGGGAAAACCAAAGGAAATCAGCCAAGACCTCAGAAAAAAAATGTAGACCTCCACAAATCTGGTTCATCCTTGGGAGCAATTTCCAAATGCCTGAAGGTACCTCGCTCATCTGTAGAAACAATAGTACGCAAGTATAAACACCATGGGACCACGCAGGAGTCATACCGCTCAGGAAGGAGACTCGTTCTGTCTCCTAGAGATGAACGTACTTTGGGTCGAAAAGTGCAAATCCATCCCAGAACAACAGCAAAGGACCTTGTGAAGATGCTGGAGGAAACAGGTACAAAATGGTCTATATCCACAGGCAAACGAGTCCTATATCGAACACAGCAAGCCGAAGAACACATCCCAACAGTGAAGCACAGCATCATGTTGTGGGGGTGCTTTGCTGCAGGAGGGTCTGGTGCACCACTAGAACACCTGGGAAGGACACTGCAGGGCAAATCAGTTTGCAATTTGAAGTGGTACATATGTGCGACAACCTACTAAATTCGTAGTGACAGGTTGCACAAGTAAACATGTAGCAAAGGAGTAGTTCCCTGACCGGGAATCGAACCCGGGCCACGGCGGTGAGAGCGCCGAATCCTAACCACTAGACCACCAGGGAAGGGTACTAGAGTGAAAATCGGTTCCCAGTGTGAGCTGGTACATACAGTTGAAGTCGTAAGTTTCCATCCACTTAGGCTGGAGTCATTAAAACCTGTTTGTCAACCCCTCCACACATTTCTTGTTAACAAACTATATATTTTTGGCAGTCGGTTAGGACATCTACTTTGTGCATGACACAAGTAATTTTTCCAACAATTGTTTACAGACCGATTATTTCACTTATAATTCAGTGTATCACAAATCCAGTGGGTCAGAAGTTTACATACACTAAGTTGGCTGTGCCTTTAAACAGTTTGGAAAATTCCCGAAAATGATGTCATGGCTTAGAAGCTTAGAAGCTTCTGATAGGTTAATTGACATCCTTTGAGTCAATTGGAGGTGTACCTGTAGATGTATTTCAAGGCCTACCTTCAAACTCAGTGCCTCTTTGCTTGACTCCATGGGAAAACCAAAGGAAATCAGCCAAGACCTCAGAAAAAAAATGTAGACCTCCACAAATCTGGTTCATCCTTGGGAGCAATTTCCAAATGCCTGAAGGTACCTCGCTCATCTGTAGAAACAATAGTACGCAAGTATAAACGCCATGGGACCACGCAGGAGTCATACCGCTCAGGAAGGAGACTCGTTCTGTCTCCTAGAGATGAACGTACTTTGGGTCGAAAAGTGCAAATCCATCCCAGAACAACAGCAAAGGACCTTGTGAAGATGCTGGAGGAAACAGGTACAAAATGGTCTATATCCACAGGCAAACGAGTCCTATATCGAACACAGCAAGCCGAAGAACACATCCCAACAGTGAAGCACAGCATCATGTTGTGGGGGTGCTTTGCTGCAGGAGGGTCTGGTGCACCACTAGAACACCTGGGAAGGACACTGCAGGGCAAATCAGTTTGCAATTTGAAGTGGTACATATGTGCGACAACCTACTAAATTCGTAGTGACAGGTTGCACAAGTAAACATGTAGCAAAGGAGTAGTCCCTGACCGGGAATCGAACCCGGGCCACGGCAGTGAGAGCGCCGAATCCTAACCACTAGACCACCAGGGAAGGGTACTAGAGTGAAAATCGGTTCCCAGTGTGAGCTGGTACATACAGTTGAAGTCGTAAGTTTCCATCCACTTAGGCTGGAGTCATTAAAACCTGTTTGTCAACCCCTCCACACATTTCTTGTTAACAAACTATATATTTTTGGCAGTCGGTTAGGACATCTACTTTGTGCATGACACAAGTAATTTTTCCAACAATTGTTTACAGACCGATTATTTCACTTATAATTCAGTGTATCACAAATCCAGTGGGTCAGAAGTTTACATACACTAAGTTGGCTGTGCCTTTAAACAGTTTGGAAAATTCCCGAAAATGATGTCATGGCTTAGAAGCTTAGAAGCTTCTGATAGGTTAATTGACATCCTTTGAGTCAATTGGAGGTGTACCTGTAGATGTATTTCAAGGCCTACCTTCAAACTCAGTGCCTCTTTGCTTGACTCCATGGGAAAACCAAAGGAAATCAGCCAAGACCTCAGAAAAAAAATGTAGACCTCCACAAATCTGGTTCATCCTTGGGAGCAATTTCCAAACGCCTGAAGGTACCTCGCTCATCTGTAGAAACAATAGTACGCAAGTATAAACACCATGGGACCACGCAGGAGTCATACCGCTCAGGAAGGAGACTCGTTCTGTCTCCTAGAGATGAACGTACTTTGGGTCGAAAAGTGCAAATCCAGATGCTGGAGGAAACAGGTACAAAATGGTCTATATCCACAGGCAAACGAGTCCTATATCGAACAGGGGGAGGCTCCCAAGCCGAAGAACACATCCCAACCGTGAAGCACAGCATCATGTTGTGGGGGTGCTTTGCTGCAGGAGGGTCTGGTGCACCACTAGAACACCTGGGAAGGACACTGCAGGGCAAATCAGTTTGCAATTTGAAGTGGTACATATGTGCGACAACCTACTAAATTCATAGTGACAGGTTGCACAAGTAAACAAGGAGCATAGACTATTTCCCTGACCGGGAATCGAACCCGGGCCGCAGCGGTGAGAGCGCCGAATCCTAACCACTAGACCACCAGGGAAGGGTCCTACAGTGCAAATTGGTTCCCAGTGTGAGCTGGTACATATGTGCGATAACTTTCCATATTCATAGTGACAGGTTGCACAAGTAAACATGTAGCAAAAGAGTAGTTCCCTGACCGGGAATCGAACCCGGGCCGCGGCGGTGAGAGCGCCGAATCCTAAACACTATACCACCAGGGAAGGGTACTAGAGTGAAAATCGGTTCCCAGTGTGAGCTGGTACATACAGTTGAAGTCGTAAGTTTCCATCCACTTAGGCTGGAGTCATTAAAACCTGTTTGTCAACCCCTCCACACATTTCTTGTTAACAAACTATAGTTTTGGCAGTCGGTTAGGACATCTACTTTGTGCATGACACAAGTAATTTTTCCAACAATTGTTTACAGACCGATTATTTCACTTATAATTCAGTGTATCACAAATCCAGTGGGTCAGAAGTTTACATACACTAAGTTGGCTGTGCCTTTAAACAGTTTGGAAAATTCCCGAAAATGATGTCATGGCTTAGAAGCTTAGAAGCTTCTGATAGGTTAATTGACATCCTTTGAGTCAATTGGAGGTGTACCTGTAGATGTATTTCAAGGCCTACCTTCAAACTCAGTGCCTCTTTGCTTGACTCCATGGGAAAACCAAAGGAAATCAGCCAAGACCTCAGAAATAAAATGTAGACCTCCACAAATCTGGTTCATCCTTGGGAGCAATTTCCAAACGCCTGAAGGTACCTCGCTCATCTGTAGAAACAATAGTACGCAAGTATAAACACCATGGGACCACGCAGGAGTCATACCGCTCAGGAAGGAGACTCGTTCTGTCTCCTAGAGATGAACGTACTTTGGGTCGAAAAGTGCAAATCCATCCCAGAACAACAGCAAAGGACCTTGTGAAGATGCTGGAGGAAACAGGTACAAAATGGTCTATATCCACAGGCAAACGAGTCCTATATCGAACTGGGGGAGGCTCCCAAGCCGAAGAACACATCCCAACCGTGAAGCACAGCATCATGTTGTGGGGGTGCTTTGCTGCAGGAGGGTCTGGTGCACCACTAGAACACCTGGGAAGGACACTGCAGGGCAAATCAGTTTGCAATTTGAAGTGGTACATATGTGCGACAACCTACTAAATTCATAGTGACAGGTTGCACAAGTAAACAAGGAGCATAGACTATTTCCCTGACCGGGAATCGAACCCGGGCCGCAGCGGTGAGAGCGCCGAATCCTAACCACTAGACCACCAGGGAAGGGTCCTACAGTGCAAATTGGTTCCCAGTGTGAGCTGGTACATATGTGCGATAACCTTCCATATTCATAGTGACAGGTTGCACAAGTAAACATGTAGCAAAAGAGTAGTTCCCTGACCGGGAATCGAACCCGGGCCGCGGCGGTGAGAGCGCCGAATCCTAACCACTAGACCACCAGGGAAGGGTACTAGAGTGAAAATCGGTTCCCAGTGTGAGCTGGTACATACAGTTGAAGTCGTAAGTTTCCATCCACTTAGGCTGGAGTCATTAAAACCTGTTTGTCAACCCCTCCACACATTTCTTGTTAACAAACTATAGTTTTGGCAGTCGGTTAGGACATCTACTTTGTGCATGACACAAGTAATTTTTCCAACAATTGTTTACAGACCGATTATTTCACTTATAATTCAGTGTATCACAAATCCAGTGGGTCAGAAGTTTACATACACTAAGTTGGCTGTGCCTTTAAACAGTTTGGAAAATTCCCGAAAATGATGTCATGGCTTAGAAGCTTAGAAGCTTCTGATAGGCTAATTGACATCCTTTGAGTCAATTGGAGGTGTACCTGTAGATGTATTTCAAGGCCTACCTTCAAACTCAGTGCCTCTTTGCTTGACTCCATGGGAAAACCAAAGGAAATCAGCCAAGACCTCAGAAAAAAAATGTAGACCTCCACAAATCTGGTTCATCCTTGGGAGCAATTTCCAAACGCCTGAAGGTACCTGTAAAAACAATAGTACGCAAGTATAAACACCATGGGACCACGCAGGAGTCATACTGCTCAGGAAGGAGACTCGTTCTGTCTCCTAGAGATGAACGTACTTTGGGTCGAAAAGTGCAAATCCATTCCAGAACAACAGCAAAGGACCTTGTGAAGATGCTGGAGGAAACAGGTACAAAATGGTCTATATCCACAGGCAAACGAGTCCTATATCGAACTGGGGGAGGCTCCCAAGCCGAAGAACACATCCCAACCGTGAAGCACAGCATCATGTTGTGGGGGTGCTTTGCTGCAGGAGGGTCTGGTGCACCACTAGAACACCTGGGAAGGACACTGCAGGGCAAATCAGTTTGCAATTTGAAGTGTGCGACAACCTACTAAATTCATAGTGACAGGTTGCACAAGTAAACAAGGAGCATAGACTATTTCCCTGACCGGGAATCGAACCCGGGCCGCAGCGGTGAGAGCGCCGAATCCTAACCACTAGACCACCAGGGAAGGGTCCTACAGTGCAAATTGGTTCCCAGTGTGAGCTGGTACATATGTGCGATAACCTTCCATATTCATAGTGACAGGTTGCACAAGTAAACATGTAGCAAAAGAGTAGTTCCCTGACCGGGAATCGAACCCGGGCCGCGGCGGTGAGAGCGCCGAATCCTAACCACTAGACCACCAGGGAAGGGTACTAGAGTGAAAATCGGTTCCCAGTGTGAGCTGGTACATACAGTTGAAGTCGTAAGTTTCCATCCACTTAGGCTGGAGTCATTAAAACCTGTTTGTCAACCCCTCCACACATTTCTTGTTAACAAACTATAGTTTTGGCAGTCGGTTAGGACATCTACTTTGTGCATGACACAAGTAATTTTTCCAACAATTGTTTACAGACCGATTATTTCACTTATAATTCAGTGTATCACAAATCCAGTGGGTCAGAAGTTTACATACACTAAGTTGGCTGTGCCTTTAAACAGTTTGGAAAATTCCCGAAAGTGATGTCATGGCTTAGAAGCTTAGAAGCTTCTGATAGGTTAATTGACATCCTTTGAGTCAATTGGAGGTGTACCTGTAGATGTATTTCAAGGCCTACCTTCAAACTCAGTGCCTCTTTGCTTGACTCCATGGGAAAACCAAAGGAAATCAGCCAAGACCTCAGAAAAAAATGTAGACCTCCACAAATCTGGTTCATCCTTGGGAGCAATTTCCAAACGCCTGAAGGTACCTCGCTCATCTGTAGAAACAATAGTACGCAAGTATAAACACCATGGGACCACGCAGGAGTCATACCGCTCAGGAAGGAGACTCGTTCTGTCTCCTAGAGATTCCCGAAAATGATGTCATGGATTAGAAGCTTAGAAGCTTCTGATAGGTTAATTGACATCCTTTGAGTCAATTGGAGGTGTACCTGTAGATGTACTTTGGGTCGAAAAGTGCAAATCCATCCCACAACCTTGTGAAGATGCTGGAGGAAACAGGTACAAAATGGTCTATATCCACAGGCAAACGAGTCCTATATCGAACAGGGGGAGGCTCCCAAGCCGAAGAACACATCCCAACCGTGAAGCACAGCATCATGTTGTGGGGGTGCTTTGCTGCAGGAGGGTCTGGTGCACCACTAGAACACCTGGGAAGGACACTGCAGGGCAAATCAGTTTGCAATTTGAAGTGGTACATATGTGCGACAACCTACTAAATTCATAGTGACAGGTTGCACAAGTAAATAAGGAGCATAGACTATTTCCCTGACCGGGAATCGAACCCGGGCCGCGGCGGTGAGAGCGCCGAATCCTAACCACTTGACCACCAGGGAAGGGTCCTACAGTGCAAATTGGTTCCCAGTGTGAGCTGGTACATATGTGCGATAACCTTCCATA
>NW_027258966.1:0-45458 GCF_045791955.1 Oncorhynchus clarkii lewisi | reverse complement strand
CACCCCTAGTGCCCCTCATCACCACAAACAACTTCAATGATGGCAGTCTCAGACTAAAGTATGCGGTGAACGACAGCAGCTGAAGAATTTAGTGTGAGTCCTCAGGCTAGCTCAGGATCAGATCTCTGTAAAATGAACAAATTGTCAGACAAGCCAGAATAGAAATAATGGAATACGAATGCACAAGTAAAGAATATAAAACCTATGGGACACAGACACTTATGAGGTGTTTGTGGGGAGTGTTGACATACAATAACGTTTGTAACAATGTAACAACCAATATTTTAATGAGATTTGCGACCAAAAATATTTTTTTGGGGAAAGGTATGGTATAAATAATGAAATTCTCCTCAAGAGCACTGCATGACATTGAATCGATGAGTTACTATCCCCAAAAATTGCTTGTGTCCCATAATATTTTATACTAACTTTCACTATGGAGTACTTACTAATGATTTCATTTCTCAGGATGGTGTAGAAGGTTCCAAAGACCAGAGAGCCTCTCTTCCTGTCCACATGCAGCACATCCTGGAATATCCACTCCCTAAGCAGTGGTGTTAAATATATACAAAATAATAGTAAAGCTACATTTTAAACTGTAGAGTATAAACTCAGCAAAAAAAGAAACATCCTCTCACTGTCAACTGTGTTTTCAGCAAATGTTTAAATATTTGAATGAACATAAGATTCAACAACTGAGGCATAAACTGAACAAGTTCCACAGACATGTGACTAACAGAAATGGAATAATGTGTCCTTGAAAAAAAGTAACAGTCAGTATCAGGTGTGGCCACCAGCTGCATTAAGTACTGAAGTGCATCTCCTCCTCATGGACTGCACCAGATTTGCCAGTTCTTGCTGTGAGATGTTACCCCACTCTTCCACCAAGGCACCTTCAAGTTCTCAGACATTTCTGGGGGGAATGGCCCTAGCCCTCACCCTCCGATCCAACAGGTCCCAGACCTGCTCAATTGGATTGAGATCTGGGCTCTTCGCTGGCCATGCAGAACATTGACATTCCTGTCTTGCAGGAAATCACACACAGAATGAGCAGTATGGCTGGTGGAATTGTCATGCTGGAGGGTCATGTTAGGATGAGCCTGCAGGAAGGGTACCACATGAGGGCGGAGGTCTTCCCTGCAACGCACAGAGTTGAGATTGCCTGCAATGACAACAAGCTCAGTCCGATGATGTGACACACCGCCCCAGACCATGACGGATTCTCCACCTCCAAATCGATCCCACTCCAGAGAACAGGCCTCTGTGTAACGCTCATTCCTTCGACAATAAACGCAAATCCGACCATCACCCCTGGTGAGACAAAACCGCTACTCGTCAGTGAAGAGCACTTTTTACCAGTCCTGTCTGGTCCAGCAACAGTGGGTTTGTGCCCATAGGCGACGTTGTTGCCGGTGATGTCTGGTGAGGACCTGCCTTACAACAGGCCTACAAGCCCTCAGTCCAGCCTCTCTCAGCCTATTGCGAACAGTCTGAGCACTGGTGGAGGGATTGTGCATTCCTGGTGTAACTCGGGCAGTTGTTGTTGCCATCCTGTACCTGTCCCGCAGGTGTGATGTTCGGATGTACCGATCCTGTGCAGGTGTTGTTACACGTGGTCTATCAATGCGAGGATGATCAGCTGTCCGCCCTGTAGCGTTATCTTAAACATCTCACAGTACGGATATTGCAATTTTTTGACCTGGCCACATCTGCAGTTCTCATGCCTCCTTGCAGCATGCCTAAGGCACGTTCACGCAGATGAGCATGGACCCTGGGCGTCTTTTTTTGTGTGTTTTTCAGAGTCAGTAGAAATGGGTTTCACATCTGATATTATGAAAGCAGGAAGGTAATTTTCTGCTTGTTCTATGTGAGATAAATCTACAGGTACTGTACTCACCTCCAGGAGATGAGGTTTCCCCAGACCATGGTAGTTGTGGGGTGAGTGAGTAGCTTGGTTCTACAATGCTGGTGAACATCTTAACCTGTCTAGCCTACTCAAAACAGTCACAATGGAAATTAATAAACCATAGAGAATTCTGTTTGAATGGGTTCTATGAATTCTAATTTTGGGACTCAGAAACTCTTTGCAACTGGCATGTGAATAGACAAGTGTTTTTCTAGGCAGCATTTGATGCAAATGGTAAGTTCAATAAAGCCCTCTATGAAATCAACAATATTAAATCCAACCACCTACCATTCCAGTCAGCACTCTCCCTCCTTGTACCTGCTGGGTCGCCAGGTCCATTTCCCAGGGCCAAGAGTGCACTGGCGTCTGGGAACCTGTTGCTGTGCTCTTGTTTTTATTTTACCTTTATTTAACTAGGCAAGTCAGTTAAGAACAAATTCTTATTTTCAATGATGGCCTAGGAACAGTGGGGGCAGGGGCAGAATGACAGATTTGTACCTTGTCAGCTCAGGGATTTGAACTTGCAACCTTTTGGTTACTAGTCCAACTCTCTAACCACTAGGACACTAGGCTACCCTGCCGCCCCAGGGTCCTGGGTCCATGTCTATGTTCAGAAAGAGGTCATCGTTGTGCTATTCTATGCGCCTTCCTCCTCTTTCCTGCATCCAGGTAAGAGAGGAGCCGAGCAACGAGCTCTCAACCACCAACAGGATTTGCTCACCCAGGCACCTGTCCAGAGCTTCCTGAATTCTTAATTGCTGTTCTTTGGTTCACCACTGCACCAATACAAATTCATGAGGATGTTTAAAATCTTCACCTGTAATAACTTATACATTATCAATGACTCAGGGCTCCCGAGTTGCACAGCAGTCTAAGGCACTGCATCTCAGTGCTAGAGGCATCACTACAGATCCTGGTTCAATTACAGACTGTGTCACAACCGGCTGTGATTGGGAGTCCCATAGGGCGGTGCCCAATTGGCCCAGTGTCGTCCGGGTTAGGGTTTGGCCGGAGTAGGCCATCATTGTAAAAAATAATTTGTTCTTAACTGACTTGCCTAGTTAAATAAAGGTTAAATTAATCAAATCGACTCTGGATCAAGCCAGCTGAACTAAATACACAACCACTACACACAAAGGGTAGTGTTCAATGTGGAAATCATCCAAACTGTTAAAAACACAGACCTTGAACGAGATGGAGCTCGAGTAATTGACAAATCTTAATCTGACCTCCACTTCAAGTTAATAAACCCGATTAGCTTTAGTCAAATACACCATGGCGGCTACAAAAAGGCGACATTACATGTGGCATTTCACCCGGGCTCGAACAATAGCCGTAAAAAAAGCCTCCAAGAAACAGCTTGCTTCACAAAAAGCTAGCACCATTAGCCAGGATCATGAGGACCTGTCCCTTCCCGAGGCCTTACTGCCAACCTCATCCTCTATTGAAGAAATTATTTGAGCTGAGATCCCAATGTACAGAACTCAACATCAAACTAGATGGCATTAACTTTCAGCTCAGTGCAATAAGGGGCAAAGTGACAACCCTGGAAAATGCCCTGCCTGCCATCAATAACAAGATAGCCCTCAATGTGGGGTGCCTAGATGAGGCAGAGGGGAGAATCCTATCCATTGAAAACTCACTGGCAGACGCTATGGAAACAATAACCTCTGCTAAAAAGAAAATGTAGCATATGGAAAATAAAACAGAGGAGTGCATTTAAACCGGAATAACTGTGTTTTATTAAACCTGGCCAAAAAAGAAAACAGCCACAGATCCGCTACCTGCAAGACAGACTCCCTGAGTGGCTCCACCTATCCCCCGACAGGCCCATAGAACTGAAGAGAGCTCACCGAGCACGGAGGTCTCCACCAGCAGCCGCCGCGCCCAACCACCATACACTTCCTGAGATTCATCAACAAGGA
The DNA here is from genome assembly GCF_045791955.1 of Oncorhynchus clarkii lewisi. Taxonomy (NCBI): domain Eukaryota; kingdom Metazoa; phylum Chordata; class Actinopteri; order Salmoniformes; family Salmonidae; genus Oncorhynchus; species Oncorhynchus clarkii. Next base: position 41,627 of record NW_027258966.1, on the reverse strand, counting down.
ACGAGTGCTACAGGTATCGAAAATCCACGCCATCACAGTGGGGGAAAGCCAAACTCACCTTGCTCCAGGACCTTTCAGCTGGAACACGCCGAAAGCACCTAGAGTTGAACAAACCTTAACTGACCGAGGCATTTTCAGGGGATGCAAATACCCAAACGAGTTCAGGATTCGTCACCAAGGAGCCCTGCAACACTTCAAAACTCATGATTACTGAACAGAAATACCACGAGTATAGCAATAGACCTAGCAGATTGTTTGCATACCAATTAAAAAGAGCAGCCAGTGTACAATCATGGCCATCCGAACAGCAGATGACAAGGTCACATATGATCCAAATAAGATATAGGTCACTTTTCATGATTTGTACTGAAAAAATATACAGATGCAGAACTCCATTAATTTCTAGATAATCTCGCTACCAAACTATCAGAGACAGACCAAGAAGATCTCAACTCCCCCCTCACCCACGAGGAGGTCCGCGAGACAATCATCTCCATGACACCTAACAAGTTCTCAGGCCCAGACGCATTTCCCAGGGTTCTACAAAGCTTTTTGGCCCCAGTTTAGCCCTATTTTCATGCCAATGCTGGATGATCTTTGCAAACATGGAGCTCTCCCAGACTATGTACACAGCCCGTATTACAGTGTTGCTTAAAATAGACAAGGACCGTCTCTCCTGCACATCCTGTTGGACTTCGACTACTAAATAATGACCAAATTGCTTGCCAAAAAACTAAACACTCTTCTTCCCAAAATAATAAAACTGGATTAATTAGCGGCAGGTAATGTTCTGATAACATTCGCCGTCTTTTTGATATTATAGACCAAGTAAATGCACAGAAGACCCCTGTCCTGGTGGATGGAGTGGACCGATCTGTCCTCAGTCTGGCCTCAAACCTTATGGCATTTCGATGAGAATATAGGGTCTACATCCATTGAATGATGTCTACTAATGGTCTGAACTCTGACAGATTCTCTTTGGGACGTGGTACAGACATGGACGCTCGCTGTCCGATCTGCTCTACTTGTTGGGGGCGGAGTTGATGAGGAGAAATCCAAGTATTATGGGTGTCTACATAGCCAACGCTGAGAAATCCCTCCCATTTTAGACATAATTGCTCAGTAAGGCAAGTTTTCAGGATATAAGATACATTTGAACAAATCCAATGTTTTCTCTCTCAATATTCCTGACTGGCGCAGCGGTCTAAGGCACTGCATCTCAGTGCAAGAGGTGTCACTATAGTACCTGGTTGGAATCCAGGCTGTATCACATCCGGCCGTAATTGGGATTCCCATAGTGCGGCGCACAATTGAAGGAGCAAGAATGCAAGAATGATCTCCGAACCTGGACTAGTTTAGTCGTCAAAATCAATGTGAACATCCTCCCTAGACAGAACTATTTATTTCAGATGCTCCCATGCTATCTCCCAGTTTCTTTTTTCAAAACAACTAACCAAAGCATCACCAAATTTATATGGGGCAATAAAAAACCTAGGATCAAGTTCTCCACTCTGTTGAAACCTGAATCTAAGGGTGGTCTTTCCCTTCCCTGCCTTCAATTGTACTACTGGTCTGCCCAAATCCACAACATGCTAACATGGATCACAAACAGACAAGACTATGTGGATTCAGACAGAGGCCCAATCCTGTGGTTCATTGCCATGAAGCTTAATTATATTCACTAACTTTAGTGAAATGGGCAGGTAGCCTAGTGGGGCAGGTAGGTAGCCTAGTAGTTGGAGCGTTGGGCCAGTAACCAAAAGGTTTCTAAATTGAATCCCCGAGCTGACAAGATAAAAAAAATCTGTCGTTCTACGCCTGAAAAAGGCAGTTAACCCACTGTTCCTAGGCCGTCATTGTAAATAAGAATTGGTTCTTAACTGACTTGCCTAGTTAAATAAAGGTTCACAAAAGAAAAAGCCTAAACTTGTGATTACAACACCCTACTAGTAGGACTTCAAGAAATGCCTTGGCATTTCCTCCCAAATATGCTCTCACACGCGTATAGTATGCAACCCAGACTTGACAAATGCCCTGAGTGATGCCAACTTTCAACTTTGGCATACTCTAGGGTTCAGGACCTTTTCAGACCGGTTTCATCAGAACACAACATCACTGAAATACTCTCAAGAACTCTGCAGTGAATTCAATGTGCCAAGATCCAATTTAAATATCTTCAAATTAGACACGTAATTTCCTCATGTCACTTCCAAGAGGAGGTTTAGAGCTCAGCTCAAGGAAGTTGAGACCCTTCTTGCTACAGCACAATCCATCAAAGGCAAAATCTCCTATATCTTTAGACTCCCATCTGAGAATGTGGGCTCTTCCTTTACTCCTTTGAAAATAATCTGGGAAAAGGACCTTTGTCTGACTATCAGTGATGAGTTATGGACGGATGTTTGCGACAGGGTATACTGCTCCTCTACTAATATAAAAATGAAATATATATTTTTTTTTCAATGTTGTACAAATTGTATTACACCACAGTGAGACTCCATAGAATGAATACAGACATTTCTCCTGATTGTAAAAGACGTACATCTGAAAGCAGTGGAGGCTGCTGAGGGGAGGACGATTTGTAACAACTGGAATGGAGTAAATGGCACATAGAAAACATGTGTTTGATACCATTCCACCAATTCTGCTCCAGCCATTACTACGAGCCCGTCGTCCCCAATTAAGGTGCCACCAACCTCCTGTGTCTGAAAGTGGATCTTACATGCATGTGTTTTGGCATTGCGGGGAGACGGACAGATTTTGGCAATCTATACATACTGCTGCATAGAAAATACTAGATGTAGTTTGATATGACCCCGTGGCCATCTTCTTAATGCTTAGCAGGACTTTGTTCTTGATCTAAACAGAGAAAATGTGTTTATGACTATCACATACTTTGCTAAAAAAAAATTTATTCTACCAAGGTGAGCTTCTAATTCCTGTCCTACATTTAAAATGTGGATTGACCAGATTGTTGACTTTCTTCCTCTTGAAAAGCTCACTTGTGACCCACTACTCAACTATATTTCAAACTGGACAGAAATGTGTGTATATACATGCTGTAAAAACAAGTTATTTGCTCGTTGTCTCAGTTAAAGCTGGAAATAGCTATAACACGTTCACGGATAGTGCTGCTGCAAATATGTTGTTTATTTTTGCCACATCTGTGAATGTGGATTGTTTTGTTTGTTGATTGAAAAACAAAACGTAAATACCTCCAATAAAACAATACAAAAACACACGGACCCAGTCTTCATATGAAAACCCCAATAGCGTGGAGCCATTCCCCTTACAACTAGGGACAGGAATTATTCCCTGGTCTGGTCACATGGTGAGGGAAAACTCCTGGCCCTGCCTATCATTATTGTGAAGTTGCCCCTAGATGCTGATCTTGGGGCAGTTCTGCATTTTTTTAGGACAAAGGTTAGGATTGGGGAGAGGAAACTGATCCAAGATCTGTAACTAGGGGAAACGTCACCCTGGAACACTCAGGGCAGCACAATGTCCTGTGGCCTGCCACCAGTGTGGACAAGGAGATGCTTCTTCATGTGGCCAGACTGGGTGAAGCACTTCCCACAGTAGACACATTGAAACGGTTTCTCTCCGGTGTGCACCCTCTCGTGCATCTTCAGCTGGTGGCTGTGGGAGAAGCGCTTGGTGCAGTGGCTGCAGCCGTACGGTTTCTCCCCTGTATGGACCCGCATGTGCCTCTGCAGGTGCGCCGGCTTGGGGAAGGGCTTTCCACAGAGGTTGCACCGGAGCTGCCTCTGGGTGGAGTGAGATGTCAGCTGTTGTGGCTGCTTTTCTATGCCTTTCGGTGAAGAAGTGGAGCCTCTGTTGAAATTCGGGAAGTGGACTGGCTTCCCTCTTCGGGGAACCTGGTGGAGAGTAACCCTTGGGGATGAAAAGCTGTTTCGGTTGGACAGTCCATTGAAATCTGGCAACTTGGACCTTGATCCTACAGTTGTCCCTTGCTCCGCATGTTGAGTGTCAGGGGGACACTTTGTCTGTCCAGACTCCATTCCTCTGTTGTCCACAAGCTGCCTGCTGTCTGAACAAACCTCTCCAGATGTCACTTGGCCAGTTATGCTCCATTCTGAACTCATATCTGCCTCCACTTTAATGGGAACTGAGTCCACCAGCACCACATCAGGCACCCAGTCCAGAGAGCCCAAAGCAGACATGTAGACCCCAGAGTTACCAGGCACCCCTCTCCTCTCTGGATGTTCAGACAGCCTCTTGGAGTCTGGCCCTAAATTATGAGGAGCATTCACAGTTGGGTTGTCAGTCTCTTGGTTCTCTGTCCAATGGGACAGGCTGTATTCTATGGGTTGATGGTCAGTTTCCCAGGTCACACCCTCAGCAACCTGATGGTCCTGTCTTGCTCTGTTGTATTGTGACGCTGGATGCTGGAACGTCTGGTTTTCAGGTTCTATATTGAGTGAGGTGTCTGGAGCTCTGTGTCTGTTGCCCTGCTGGTCCAGAAGGTCTGTGGGTTCAGTAGATGATGAAGAACCTGGTTCTGGCACAATTATCTTCTCACTGCTCTCACTGACTGGTTGGACAATCTCTGAAATGAGTCAACGTAAAGCACAGCATCAGCTTCCTATAGTGGAGACTGATTCTTCTTTGCCTTATTTATTAGTTATGAATAATGACTAAGAAGTTAATCAAATACGGCAATAAACATTGAAGGCTTTACTCAACATAAAGTGTATATTGTATGGACTTGATAAGTTGAACAAAAATACCTTCCGGGCTGCTGGTGTCAAGGTTCTCCATTTTGATAAGAGGCATCTCTTGCATATCTGCCATCTGTTTTGTATTCATCAGAAACAATTTATTAGAAAAACTCCCCCACCACCATTTGAAATATGAAGAAAAAAAAAACTAATACATTTGGGCGTGTGTATGACAACTGACCGGCATGCCCACATCCTTGTCTGTCGCTGTGAGTCCTGCGTCTCTCCAGTTGCAGGCATCCTGCGTAAAATTTCTCCCTTTACGCTCGGCACAGCGATTCTCCACTGCACCAGAAAAGAGAAACCCTCAAACGTTATATATTATACATTACCCATTATTTTTTTACGTTTTCAAAGATGGTAAAAAAACAAAACAATATCCAAGTATGCCTGTTGACTTTCCTTGGAAGCTCCCTCTTGCTCGGGCAACAAGATCTGTGTCCCGCCTGCTGACATTGTGTCGGAGGGCTCCGAATTTCTCTGCGCTCCGTCGAGAATTCTGGAATTTTGTCAGCAGCAACTTCCTCCGCAGGTTATCGATTTCTTTCTGGCTATGGGAAATTTCCAAAAGTAAGGCAGCATGGCCATCATCTACAAGTTTGCAGATTTCGGCAACGGCTGCATTCGCCAAAACCTCGACGATGGAGGCTAGCTGAGCGTTAAAGGCGACTGTATCGTACATGTCCTTTGCACTATGTCAATGTTAAACACTTATGTTATAGTAATTTGAAACTAAGTGCTCAGTCAACGTCTTGAGACTACACAGTTAAGGCCATAGACGTTACACTATTTTTTATAAACAAACATTTTCGGCTACTTCCTGGATAATTTCTCCGAAATAAAGGCTGGCTTTTCAAAATAAAGGTCGCTTACACATACGACTTATGTTCCAACATTGCCACCTGCTGCTGAATCATATTGTATGTTGCTCCTACTAAAAAGCAATCAAATGTTTTAAAAACCAGCCTGTTGTGAATTAAATCAAAACACACACCGTCATCCAAAAATGATTTTACTATTTAGTTCAAGTACAAAAATACAAAATCAGAATACAACGGAATTATAAAGGAATAAATACATTCCTTCAATTAAAAGTAAGTCATTTGATGAGTAGGCTAAGGGTTAGTAGTCTCCAAACTAACTGAAGCACCACACTGAGAATGCACTCTAACTCTGAACAATGTAACAGTAAAAAGATATACAAAATCTGAATATAGAATGGATAAATAGCCAATGGGATTTCAGATAGTCCTCAGCAATAGCAAATCAACTAGATAACGTTTTGCTTTTTGTTTTTACAATAAATGAGAACGTTGTAAATAAAAAAAAAATAAACATTGGTAGTAATAACATTGGTAATAGGTGTGTATGCAGTGAGCATATTAGCACATTATGTCATTCACAGTAACCTGTAAGCACAATGTACTGGCTTCTCCTCCTTTCAGTAACTACTGGGGTTCAGGATCAGATCTCTAAAAGAAACACAGAACAGATTGTCAGACACATTCCTTTATCTGGAAATACATGGTACATGAAACTGTCCTCAGAACAAACACTGCATGACATTGAATGAACAAATATATATTTTTTGCCCGTTTACCATATGCTTTTTTTTTAGACGTATGTTGTTGTCGATACTAACCTTCCCTGTGGAGTACTTCCTGATGATTTCATTTGTCAGGATGGCATTGAAGGTTCTGCAGACCAGAGACAGGTTCCAGTAGCCTCTCTTTCCATCCACACGCAGTACGTCCCGGAAGATCCACACCAGTGACTCAAGAGGAAGCTGCAAGAAAGTGCATCATTTCAATGGTTCCAGTGTTTTAGCTGCCTATTTTGGTTAAGTGTTTGTTGTTGAACATTCGGTGCCTAAAGCAGTGGAGTTGTATATAAAAGAGGCCAGGAAAGTCACTAGGTAGGCTACATGTCAAACTCCAGAAGGCATTTATGGGTGATTCCTCACAAAACTAGAAACAAAAATTGTGATTTGGGGGATTTTCACTCAATTTAATCAATATTGGTGTCCTTTGGAGGAAGGATTGTTGACATTTGTATCTTAAATCATATTTAAGAACGCTTCTATAGATTACATTGTGAATATCCCCCAAATCACTGTATTTTTTTGGTTCTAGTTTCGTGAGGAATCATCATAACATAAGTCTATTTATTATATGAATGGTAATCCAATCGTTATTTTCAGTTGAATCCTGTATGGAGTATCAAAAACAAAGAGTCAGCGGTTTGGCTAACTGGGCTGTCTGAATTGTGTCCCACCCACCAACCCCTCTTTTACGCTACTGCTACTCTCTGTTCATCATATATGCATAGTCACTTTAACCATATCTACATGTACATACTACCTCAATCAGCCTGACTAACCGGTGTCTGTATGTAGCCCCTCTACTTTTATAGCCTTGCTACTGTATATAGCCTGTCTTTTTACTGTTGTTTCTATTTCTTTACCTACCTATTGTTCACCTAACACCTTTTTTGCACTGTTGAGTCGAACCTGTAAGGAAGCATTTCACTGTAATACCTGTTGTATTCGGCGCACGTGACAAATAAACTTTGATTTAAATCTGATATTAGGAAAGAAGGAAAGTGATTTTCTGGTTGTTCTATGTGAGATAAATCTACAGGTACAACTGTACTTACCTCCAGGAGATGAGGTTTCCCCAGACCATGGTACCTCTGAGGATTCTGGGAATAAAGAAGAGGTGAGTGAATAGTTAGGTTCTAGAGTACTGATCTCTGAGTTGTATTGAATCAGTGAGATAATCAGACATTGTCTTTTCATTTGGCCTACCTCTCTCCCCTACCCTCTATAAGCCCAACCATATTAAACCCAACCATTGACAGCTTACCATTCCAGGCAGCACTCTCTTTCCTTGCAACTGCTGGGTCGCCAGGTCCGTTTCCTGGGCCAGTAGTGCGCCTGTGTCCGGGAACCTGTCGCTTTGTTCTTCTTCCATGTCGATGTACGGAAAGAGGTCATCGTCACGCTCTTCCCCCCGCCTTCCTCTTTCCTGCGTCCTAGTATAAGTGTAGCCGGGCAACGAGCTCTCGACCACCAACAGGCCTTGTTCGCCCAGGCACCGGTCGAAAGCTTCCTGGAAGGCAGACGCCGTCACGTTCACCTTGTGTTTCCTCTTCATGTGGTTCTTGAAATTCTTCTTGTTCAGCCTGATTCCGCAGAGATCGCACTGGACCTTGGTGGCACGGCACCAGGGTGGCACGTCCATCTTGGATTCGGCCAGGTATCTCCTCAGGGCCTCCTCGTTCTCTGCAGCGATGTACTCTTTGTGGTGTTTCCTCTTCATGTGAACCTTGAAGTTCTTCTTGTTTAGGATGATGCCGCAGTGGTCACACTGAGTCTGTACAGGAACTGCGTCCCTTTGGGAAGGTCTTTGCGGTCTCTCGGTCTCAATCTGCGGCGTCGGAGGGCAGCTGTACACTTCGGGCGAGGAGGGTTCCGAATCCTGGTGTGTGACCGGATTGTGACTGGCAGAAGCATCTGTTTTTTCCATTAGAGGTGTGTCTGTGTTTAGAGTTTGAAGAGCGACTGGTAAGCTCGGAGGGGTGGCAGGTCTGGAGCTGGAAGGGACAGCAGGTATAGATGTGAGAGGCAGGACAGGTGTGGATGTTGCATGGGCGAGAGGTCTCTGGGCTGGAGAGGGATGTTGCTGGAGGGGCGGAGCAACAGATGGAGATTGAGCTTGGACACGGGCAGGTGTGGATGTTGCATGGGCGAGAGGTCTCTGGGCTGGAGAGGGATGTTGCTGGAGGGGCGGAGCAACAGATTGAGCTGGGACACGGGCAGGTGTTTGAGTCCCGTTCCGCTTTCTGCAAGCTCTGAAATGTTCTATAAACAACGCTTTTCTGCAGAGTACATGGTCACAATAGCTGCAGTGGTAGTGAGGGTAGTCTCTGCACGTCAGTTTGCAGTTGTAGACGATGTACTCTGACAGAAAAGGGTGACAATAAAACAATCAGTATAAAAAAAATAATGTTAGATAGTGACTTTAAAAAGTCAAGTGTACAAGGACATTAGCACGTACAACATGGCATTCGCACAACTCAATTGAACAACTACAAAGCATTACTGAGTACAAGGAAATTGTTATTTTCTGACACTGCGGTTTCCAAAGTTCCCCTCACCGTCATTCTGAACTGCACTTTTCAGGTGGCTCTGGATGTGTGGGATGATCCGGTGTAACTCGTTGGGTTTGAACGCAGACGGTCGGCAGAAGGGGCAGTGGTAGAGGGAGCAGCACGTGGTGCACGGTTGTATCTTGGGAGTTTCACCAACTCGGAAACTGGTAATATGTTGCTGTGGAAAAACAAAGACAATAATGAATAGTCAATAATAAAGAGAAAATGGTCCGAAAATCCCGAGACGCAAATTCTACATGGTCCCAAATTGGGGACCAATAGTTCAGCAACATGCAGATACAAAATGTTTTGTATAGAAATGACAATTCTTTGTTTCCTACATTAATACATCAGAAAGCCATGTCCTGTCTACTCTACAAAAACATTATCAAAAGTATGTGGACACCTGTTTGTCCCCCTTTGCTGTTATAACAGACTTTCCACTAGAAAAACAGCCCCAGACCATTATTCCTCTTCCACCGTTATTTTCTGACACAGTTCATACTACACATTGGGGCAGGCAGATTATTCCTTTGGACTGCCAGATGGTGAAGTGTGATTCATCACTCCAGAGAATGAGTTTCCACTGCTCCAGAGTCCAATGGCAGCGAGCTTTACACCACTCCAGCTGGCGCTTGGCACTGTGCATGATGATCTTAGGCTTGTGTGTGGCTGCTCTGCCATGGAAGCCCATTTCATGAAGCTTCTGACGAACAGTTATTGTGCTGACGTTGCTTCCAGAGGCAGTTGGTACTCGGTAGTGAGTGTTGCAACCAAGGACAGACGATTTTTACACTCTGTGCGCTTCAGCACTCGGCGGTCCCCTTCTGTGAGCTTGTGTGGCCTACGACTTCGCAGCTGAGCCATTGTTGCTCCTAGACTTTTCCACTTCACAATAACAGCACTGACAGTTGATTGGTGCAGCTCTAGCAGGGCAAAAATTTGACAAACTGACTTCCTGGAAAGGTGGCATCCTATGATGGTGCCATGTTGAAAGTCAATGAGCTCTTCAGTAAGGCCATTATACTGCCAATGTTTGTCTATGGAGATTGCATGGCTGTGTGCTCGATTTTATACACCTGTCAACAACTGTGTCGCTGAAATAGCCGAATCCACTAATTTGAAGGGGTGTCCACATACTTTTGTATATATAGTATATTTTTATCCACAAAAATGTTATTTACTATGTGTACAGTTTCTTACCTTTCTGGGTATGTCACTGGAAATGACTATGGGGTCAGGGGTCATTGCGGGGGGCCCAGTGTTCTCATTGGAACTGACTATGGGGCCAGGGGTCAGTGTGAGGGGCCCAGCCTCATCAGTTGGTGCTGTGGATACCTCTTTCCACAGAGCGTGCTGATTGCCATTGACACCGTCCACCTCAAGAGTGTTAACTGGAAAAGCGAGAGTGAGAGGTCAACTTGACCAATTCTTGGCAAATCATTAGCTCAAAGGCTGACAACAGGCATTTAGAAAAAATCGGTAGCCTACCTTCGTCTTCGTCCGCATCATCGGCATTCGCCGCGGGTGAATCGCCCGACGAACTGTTGATTATTGGTGAGTCGCCGGTGACAGGCGTCAGCCCTTTGCCACTCACCGACCTGTACCTCGACTCCGCCAGGCTGAGTTGCTTCTCTAGCAATAGGATTTGCTCCTTGCTTTGAGAGACTTCTACACGTAACGCTCCACAGCAATCGTCCACTAACTTGCAAATCTCGGTCACAGCAGCTGAGGCTAGTATGCCCATGACAGAGCTTATCCGTTGATGCAAAACACGCGTTACCGACATTTTAAACACTTGTTTTTGTGAAACCTGGTCACAACTACTGATAGCTATGACGATTCAAAATAATTCAAAATGTCTAATAAACGATTTTGTCCCCAGCTTGTTCACGAAGTAGTAATATTTGTAAGAATACCTGGATTGTTGTCAATGCGCCGCCATCTTTAATAACTGTGTCTTTGCGCACGCATCCTATCAGCGTTCAGAAAGTTTAGACAGAAAGCTAGAAAGCGCCACCTACCGCGTGGAGACTAGAATGTGCATTATTATCCAGAGTCAAATCTTTGAGCACTAAATATTATTTTGGGTCATCTCTGACGACAGCTTGCTAGAGAGGAAAAACGAATGAATTATTCCTATGGTTTGCAGAAACATTGTTTAACATTGAGTAAATCATTTATTTTTATTTTTATGGTTATTGGTTATCATGTTATCATGTTATAAACTGAGCACTGGAGTAATCTTAACCCCAGACAAACTATATGGAGGTTGTATTAGTCTCAAGATCTTGTGCAAAGTAAAATGATTAATTTCCAGTACATCATATATGTTTATTGTTTTTACCACAGATATAGAATGACCAAGACGAGGCCTCCCGGGTGGCGCAGTGGTTAAGGGCGCTGTACTGCAGCGCCAGCTGTGCCATCAGAGTCCTGGGTTCGCGACCGGGAGGTCCGTGGGGTGACGCACAATTGGCCTAGCGTCGCCCGGGTTAGGGAGGGCTTGGTCGGTAGGGGTGTCCTTGTCTCATCGCGCACCAGCGACTCCTGTGGCGGGCTGGGCGCAGTGTACGCTAGCCAAGGTGGCCAGGTGCACGGTGTTTCCTCTGGCGCATTGGTGCGGCTGGCTTCCGGGTTGGATGTGCGCTGTGTTAAAGAAGCAGCGGCTTGGTTGGTTGTGTATCGGAGGACGCATGACTTTCAACCTTCGTCTCTCCCGAGCCCGTACGGGAGTTGTAGCGATGAGACAAGATAGTAGCTACTACAACAATTGGATACTACAAAAATTGGGGAGAAAAAGGGGTAAAATTCAAAAAAAAAAAAAAAAAAGAATGACCAAGACAACGTGATCTGCTGCACCACCGAGAGCATCCTGGTTGCATCACTGCCTGGTATGGCAACTGCTCGGCCTCTGACCGCAAGGCACTACCCACAAATCAAAAGGCTACCTGGACTATTTGTATTGACCCCCCGCCACTCCCACTCCTTTTTACCCTCTCTGTTATTATCTATGCATAGTCACTACATGTACATATTACCTTAAACGCGTGTTACCTTAATTAACTTGATTAACTTGACTAACCTGTGCCCCCCCTACCCTCTCTGTTATTATCTATGCATAGTCACTTTACCTACATGTACATATTACCTTAAACGCGTGTTACCTTAATTAACTTGACTAACCTGTGCCCCCCCCACACAGACTCTGTACCGGTGCACCCTGTATCGCCTCGCTACTGTTATTTTATTGTTGCCCTTTCATTATTATATATATATTTTTTTTTTACTTCAGTTTATTTTAGTAAATACAATTATTTTTCCTAACTACATTGTTGGTTAAGGAAGTATTTCACTGTAAGGTGTTGTATTTGGCACATGTGACAAATACAATTTGATTTGTCAGCGACGTTCTTTACCGTTGCCTATTGGAAACCCTCTTATCCAAATAAAGCCGTTAAAACATTCTGTGCCAAATGTCCCATCCAAACACACCTCTATCCACACCCTTCACTCGATTTAACAGAGCCTTAGCCAAGCCAAAGACAGGCTCAATAAAGACTCAATAAATACATTGAAGATTTTCCAGACTTTCAGTCATCTCAAACCTTTTCTCATCCCATTTTATGCTGTCAACAAAAAGCACCATATCCATGTTGTTATATTGCCCCTTTTAAGAGCCAGAGATTATCGTAGACAATACTGCCATCTTCCAGAAAGTACTAGCCTATGCAATGTCATAAAGTACTTAAAAAAATGTTTATTACAGGACAACAATACAGGTTGAGGTACATAAAATGGGCAATTACATTTGAAATTGCATCACATTTAGCCCGTTGGCGAACACATAAAGTCACTTACAGTCAGTAGTAAACAAAGCCAATGTTGAAAGCAGTTTGAAAAGGTGTCAAGCAATTAGCAATATCTTGTTGACTAACAGCGATAGTTGTGCACGCAGATGAATGGGTATTGTGTGCCACATCCGAGGTTCCTCCAGCCCTGGCCCACTACAAAAAGACAAACAAAAATCTTAGTAATTTTATCTGGCATATTTTAACACGTCATACAGTTCTGGGACCAGGCTACCTGTCATTATTTTTCAGGTAATATCATACTAATGTGAGTGTTCCGGATTTACATTTACTATGTTACGTCTAGTCCATGAGACCAGGCTGAACATCTTTAAGTTCATGTCTTACCAGCAGATTGCAGGTACATGCAGGAGTTGCTGGTTGCGGTGCTCTGGCTGTACCAGTTGGTGTAATACATTCCTGAGCGGTCGATCCACATCCAAGTTCCCTGAGTAAACAAAGAGTCATAACTCTTAGCTACAGCTTGTGAGAGCAAAATTGCAAGATTATGTTGTAATAGTTTTATTGCATCAAATGGTTGTTTTTTTGCAACCGAATAGAGGGTTCGTATAACTCTATTGTGAACAGAAAGTGGGCCACTGGGAGATAACACTGACAGGAGATTTATGATGACTTTTGGGTGATAAAACCTAAAGAGACCTCATTCCATAGCATGAGTTAATGTTTCTGTTCTATATGGTACCTGGTAGAGATGACCCCAGGGCCAGACCTGGTCTCTTCACAAAGATAACTGTTTTTTCAGCAGATACTGTCTGCTGTGAATTATAAGTATCTTTCATACTAGTCTTAACATTGTGACCCATTCCATACATCTGTTGTTCATCATGTAGGTTGAAAGGGGTGTATCTTGGCTATAAAAGACCTTTGTACTTTTGTCTCGGGGCTCTCAATGAATCATCTGAGGGTGATTCATTGACCATCCATCATTATCGTAGAGCACTCAATCGATTAACTTTATATGTGTGTGTTGTACTGACCTGATCCCTTATTAATACTTAATACATATTTAGTTTAGGTATAACTCTGACTTGAGTGATAAGTTAGTCTCCCCTCATTTGATAGTAAAGAAATGAACCACCACAAGCTGCACTGCTGTCCCTTACCACTAACAGATCTGATATAATACCTAGCTGCATGATTAAAATATCAGTAGCATATGCTGAGGCACAGAGTTTTTCCTGTTCTTGGGGGGGAAGCTCTAGGACCGAGAATTGTTTCTGGTCAGGTCACTATGTCGAAAAACTCACTATGTGAAAAACTCACTATGTCGGGCAACCCTTTCTCTCACCTGGAGGTAGAATCCACCGATCCAGGCGGTGGCTCTGTTGGCTGTTCTGGTTATCTGTTGCAGATAACGATACTCGGGGGAGGAGCTGGCGGAGGCCAGGCTGGCGCCCAGTTCATTGCAATGTTCCTGAAAGAAGAGCGGGGAGGTGAGGGGTGAGACACGTACACCTAATGGTTCCTAATTGCACTTTTTTTTATTGCATTTTAAATGTAGCCTTTAGGCCTATTCAAATCCAGATACGTCTTATTCGAAAGACAGAACCTATAGAATAGGCTAAACATATTCTGTCAAACCTTGAAAGACTTATTTGCACTGTTTATTGATTTGCGCTAATATAGGTTATTTTCGTAGGCTACTTATTTAATTTTGGCTGCTATATTTATTTTATTATCTTATTTAGTACTTGTACAGTTCGATAGGCAAAATGCATGTCCTAAAGCCTATTCGTTTTTAGCATAAGCCAATGTTATTTTTGTAAAAAAGTGTTATGAAGTATGTTATAAATATCGATTTGTTTTCTCTGATTGTATTTAGGATTTTTACAGTTAGGTAGGCAAAAGGCATATAGCCTAATGATAATTATCGACCTATTCGTTTTTAGTCGAAGCCAATTCAGTGTTATAAAGAATATTATAGGCTAAATAATCATTCGTTTTATCTGATTATTGTTGACTTTATATATAAATGCACAATATTTAATTTTTTTAAAATAAAGTTGTTCGTGAGACAACTCCGACAGACTTATCATGTATTTTTTGTTCCTGCTATTGATGCTGCAAGTGTTTATACCCGATTGCCCGTTGCGCAATTCAAGGACACGCATAAACACTTTCGACAATATTATCCAAAATATTAGATTATACGTTTAATTTGTCAAAGAAACGTTTAGGCTACTGCAACTTTTATGGACAGCAGTCTATGTGTAGGCTTATAATATTGGCTAAGAAAGGAATTTTCCGATGGCACAATTAATTTTGCCAACACTGTAGTCAAGCAGCCTAAACACACGTAGACCTACCAGGTTTGTTTAAACTTCCTATTCGATTAGTCTATCTTGCAATTGTTTGTTCTCTCTTTCATTATTACTATAGCTACTGCGTTTAATCTAGGCTATTAGCAAACAACTTTCTGAGATGGAACTCCGTTAGGCCTATAGACTAAATTCATTCGATAGTTGATCATGAAAGAGTAGGTTATTCCTATGCCAACAAGTCACATTCAAATCGAATGGGGATTGGGGAGAAAAAGGGGAAATTAAGATTAGCCTAAAAGGCCCATGACCTCGCGACATTGGAGAGGAGAGGGGAAAAACACCTTTAGGCCTATCTGACATTTTGCGCTGCTTTAGTGCTCACCGATCTTCATACTCTACGTTGTTCTCTTGAATTATGTCAATAGTCTACATACATACAAACGCACAGTCATTTTTGAAAAAGCATACTTTGCTATTATCGTAGGCCTACACAATATAGCTTATCTACATTGTTATGTTTTAATTTATGAAGCCCTTTTACGAAAAGTCCCACTGTACCTAACGTCCTTACTAAACCTTACACATACGAGTTACCACACCCGGTCTCGGGATGGCGAACTCAGGAAATTCCTTTGGTCTCCACTGAGTTAGGCAAATCATCTTCAAAATGTTATTAAATTTGATGTTCTGGTGTCTCTAGGGCAATTCAGAAAGCTGATTGAGAACCTTATCACTGATGAATGTGTTTGTTTTTGTTTTTATTGAACCTTTATTAAACTAGACAAGTCAGTTAAGAACAAATTCTTATTTACAATGACGGCCTTGTTCAGGGGCAGAACGACAGATTTGTATCTTGTCAGCTCGATCAACGCTCTAACCACTAAACTACCTGTTGCCCCGCCCCGTGTTTTTCCTTTTGCTTGCATTTTGTGTTTATATTTTGATGTGTGTATTTTCTGTAATTTATGTAATTCAGGGCTCATCTATAAAAGGGACCTCGGTCTCAGTATGACTCAATGATCAAATGAAGGTTAAATAGAATAAAATAGTTATGAATTTACGTCAAGCTTTTAGACGCTTTAAATAGGCCTATATTAAATTGAGAAGTGCATGAATTACCTCAGCGTTGAACCAGGACCGAGGAGTGTTCACAAACATGTAACACTTGGACTGGTAGCTGAGCCATCCGTCAGGGCAGAAACTGCGTGCTGCTGTGAACACGCAGATAAAATACAACAATTATTTGACATCGTAATACAAGGAGTTGATATTGACAGGAGTATGAACTTTGATCTCATAATATAAAACATGAAAGTACATTTAGTCATACTGGTGTTTTTTCCCCTCCCTGCTAAAAGAAAACCAAAAAACACTAGTCTTTCGTTGCGTGACCATGCATTGCACGATGTACAAAAAGTCCGCAATCGTAGAACCAGTAAAGGTGATAGTTGTTATTTTACATAATTCATCATAAAAGGTGTCAACATACCTTTAGGTGCCGCAGCCACCTCTTCAACAGCCTCAGTCTGTACATCCTCTTCTGGAAAAGCACAAACAATAAAACAGTCCTCGATATTACTATTTAGCCACCAGCAAATCACTATGTCAAGGAGTTATATATACTATATAAATATGTTTGTTTTCACGGGTATATTTTATAGGTGACAGGTCGTTAAAATCATTGTTTCGTACCTATGTGAAGTCTGACAAAACAGAATGCCTCAAATATAATTTATCAACAAATGAGGCACATAATACACAACACAATCTCACACTCACTTCGTGCAAATATGTACAAAGAGTATTTGCAGCAGATTTCAATGTGAAGTAATTGTAATTGATCAGGAAATAAGGTGATGCTCCACAATAGACATTGATGACATTGATAGACATTTCGATGTATGTATTTACTGTGGTGATGATGAACTTTTAGCTATATTTTTAAGGTTGTCTTCTGTGGGGAAATACTCTTGTCTAGTGATAGTCTGAAATTATTGTGTATCACTCTCTCTAGTTGATTCTCCAACACGTTCTCTCCCTTTTCATCCAGACAAGCAGCACCACCATCATCACCACCATGAAGGTTCTGATCATCTTTGCACTACTTTGTGTCGCCCTCTCTGCTAGGGCAGCAGCAGGTAAGTCAGCCAAATACTCAACAATGTCACTAATACAGCACAGGGTAATTAATTGTTACTGAATAATGACAATAGTTGTGTTTTCCCCTTTAAGTTCCTGTGGAGAGCGATGCTGTGGCGGTAGAAGAGACAAAAAGTGCCCCAGGTTTGTAGCTCTAATTATGTTTGTATTGAGAGCAGTAATTGAGCACTGAATCAATATTTCTCCCAATTCCCAGTTGAATGAAAGTCAAATTGATTTCCTTGTTCCATGTTTCTGCAGAGGAGGCTGTTGAGGTTGAGGCTCCTGCAGCAGAGGAGAAGCTGAGTGACGCCCCAGGTCAGTTCTTCTCTATAGGCTTTAATCAAGCAAGAGCATCAATGTCTATGGTGGAGCATCACCTCATTTGAGCATCACATCATTTCCTGATCAATAACAATTTCTTCACATTGGTACAAAACAAACGAATTAAACTACAGGCCATGTATAAAATATTAGCTATGAAAATACATATATTGAATCTCATTGTCTGTGATTTGCTGGTGGCTTTCAAAGTGATATTCTTGTCTTATTATGTGTTTAGGTGTCTTTTCAGAAGATGAGAATGAGGCAGTTGAGGTGGCTGCTGCAGCACCTAAAGATAAAGGTAGGGACTCTCCATGATGAATGATGTTAAGTTAACCATCACTGGTTCTACTATTGATGCCTGTGTATACCGTGCAATGTATGATCACAATGAAATAATGTTTTGGTTTCCCATCAGCAGGGAGGGAAAAATCACCAGCATGACTAAATAAACATTAATGTTTTACATTATGAGATCAAACGTTTTACTTTGGAAAGTTCATACTCCTGACAATATCAACTCCTTGTATTGCGATGTCAAATCATTGTTGCATTTTATTTTCGTCTTCACAGCGGCACGCAGGTTCTGCCCTGACGGATGGTTCAGCTACCAGTCCAAGTGTTACATGTTTGTGAACACTCCTCGGTCCTGGTTCGGAGCCGAGGTAACGCACTTCTCAATGTAATATATTTAGTGTCTAAAATCTTGACCTGAATATGTTACTATGACTGCAAATTGTTCACTTTCAAAAAATGTGCGTTTGTGTCTGTATACTGTAATGTCACTATGAGGGAGCGCAACACTTTTGTTAATGTGCAGGCCTACTGTGTGAGTGTGTGCACGTGTCTCACCCCTCACCTCCCTGCTCTTCTTTCAGGAACATTGCAATGAACTGGGCGCCAGCCTGGCCTCTGCCAGCTCCTCCCCTGAGTATCGTTACCTGCAACAGATAACCAGAACAGCCAACAGAGCCACCGCCTGGATAGGTGGATTCTACCTCCAGGTGAGAGAAAGGGTTGCCCTGAAAACCTCCGCCATCTAAGCATACTTAGCGCCCCAAGTTTTTCTGACAGTGACCGGTCAAGAAACAGTTCCGGGCCCTAGAGTTTTCCCTCAGAGCACATGGCCGGGAAACACTCTTAGCCTTGTGTTTAAATGGCTTCTGATATTTTAATCATGCAGCTAGGTATGATATCAGATCTGTTAGTGGTAAGGGACAGTAGTGCAGCTAAGTCTTATGACTCTTTGTTTACTCAGGGAACTTGGATGTGGATCGACCGCTCAGGAATGTATTACACCAACTGGTACAGCCAGAGCACCGCAACCAGCAACCCCTGCATGTACCTGCAATCTGCTGGTAAGACATGAACCTAAATATGTAGCATAGTCCCAGAACTAAGCCGATGAAATGACCCACATTACTTTTTTTTGTGTCATTTTTCCTTTGGTAGTGGGCCAGGGGTGGAGGAACTGCGGATGTGGCGGACAATTACCATTCATCTGCGTGCACAACTATCGCTGTTAGTCAACATTGCGAAGATACTGTTAATTGCTTGACACCTTTTCTAACCGCTTTCAATGTGGGCTGTTTACTGACTGTAAATGACTAGTGTTCGCCAAAGGGATAAATGTGATGCGATTTAAAATGTCATTTCCCATTTATGTATCTCAACCGTTTTTGTTTTCCAGTAATAAACATTTTTTTTAAAAGTACTATGACATTGTATAGGCTGGTACTTTCTGAAAGATGGCAGTATTGTCTAAAACCGGTACATTTGCTTTTTAATTCTACGCATATAAAATAGATCAGTATAAAGGATTTGAGACGAGGACAAAAAGGCTGGAGGGTCCTCAATTTATTAAGCCTCAATTTACCCATTTATCGAGATCTGTCTTGGGCTTGACATCTTTATACTGTACATGGCAGAAAAGTGAGCCGTAAAATAACCTAATCTCAAAATATGGTGGGGAAACTAACTTTAGAATTCATAGAAGATAAAATGGCACCTTTTTATAAGTTGTTCTACTCAAACAAAGCGTTTTACAATGAACGTAGGCCATACACAACCTGGAGAAAGTGCAACTAGTTCTTGTCATTAAAACAATATTTATTTTCACGAAAACAAAGTGACAGGTGACAACTTGTTAAACTCAAATGCTGATGTACATTTCTGGTTGTCATTGAAATGACTATTATCATGAATAAATGTCACAGAAAAAACATAAATCTCAAGATTAAATTTATCTACGTCTTGTAATAACTTAACTCATGTCAAATGTTCACCCGTTCGTTTTCTGCTGGCTTCTTGTGACGGTAATAGCGCACCAGCCACTAATGAAAATGAGGAATGTGTAGGCCTATACCGCCACCTACTGGGATCCATTGGCATAAACGACCAAGAGCAAAGGGAGTTGATTGAACTACTGTAGTAGGCTGGCTACACCTATAAAATGAAATAAATCGGGGTTCTACTGTAAGCAGTATAATTTACTAACCAAATAAAAGTAACTCTGGGAACTCACATCTGTCCAATCACCCGGCCAATGTTATCTGATCAGATTTCGGCAATCAAATTGTTTTAAATGGGGCGACAGGTGGGTTCTTGGGGCAGCAGGTAGCCTAGTGGTTAAAGGGCTGGGCTAGAAACTGTAAAGGTTGCCCGATCGAATCACTGACCTGACAAGATACATATCTGTCATTCTGCCCCTAAACAAGACAGTTAACCCACTGTTCTAGGCTGTAATTATAAATAATACTTTGTTCTTAACGGTCTTGCCTAGTTAAAACAAATGGCTAATGAATAGAATGGGTTAATTAACTTGAATGGGAATGCCATTCTATTTATATGCATTTAATTCCATCAGATAACTTTTTTTTTTAAACTAGGCCTAGGCATTCAACATATGGTATATTTTTGTGGAGGGGGTAATTGTCTAAGGCAGTTGTTCCCAAACATTTTATAGTCCCATACCCCTTCAAACATTCAACCTCCAGCTGCGTACCACCTCTGGCACCAGGTTCAGCAAAACACAAATGTTGTTGTTTGCCATCATTGTAAGCCTGCCACACACAAACTACACAATAAATGCATGCTGTCCACTTGAAATACTGTTGGCTGCATTAAGAGAGGATAAGCTACCATTAGCTAAAGTAATTTTGCAAACTAAAACATTATAGCTTGCTAGTTGTAATAAAAGCTGTTAACCTGTGTACTAGCTACTTGCATAGTTAGCATGTCATACCACGAGGACAGTAAGTTAGCATTAGTTATCAAGTTAGCTAGTCAGGCTTTTCAATTAGTTACTGCAGTGGCTGTATTTATCTACATTGCTTGCTATCACATTAATTGTACATTTTATATCCAATTGAACTCATCTCATGCAATTATTTAGGCTACCGACTCCCCGAAAGTTCCTCTACTTCAGCCAGTGATTCTATACCGTATCTTGGCTCTGTTCCAGCATCTTCCATTTGGTACCCGTTACAGAAAAGTGTGTAGCTCGCCTCCGCCACCTACCAGGCTTGAATGGTTTATGAGAGCGTGAGTGGGCACAGCAGAGTGCGGAGTGCTTGTTATACTGGTACTCTCTGCGATCTATTCTGATTTATCAACCACAGAAGTATGATTTGCATGTCAATTTTTAAAAGGGCAATCCGCAGTTGCTACATCCATTTTGGACGTATAAATGAATATGTATTCTTGAAGAACATAACCTATAAATGCCTCATGAGCTAGATTCAACTGTCATACCTCATCAGAACCCCAAATACAATTTTTTTACCCCAAGAACACCAAATAGATACTTTTTAAAAATCCCAATGTTTGTAAACAAAGTAAATGTAAACAAACACTACATAGCCTCAAAACATGGTTAAAAATATAATTTTGATATCACGGTTGGTCAGTCCTTGCATCCATAGCTCTGTCTATGAATTTGAGAGTTGGTACATTACTTCAGCCCCCTCCTTGTGCTTTGTTACCAAAAACAGGGGTGGCTCGGACGCTTTGTTATTGTTTCAACTGCTGATTGCAGCTTTAAGATGAAAGTGAAAGAAATACAAAGTTATTCTAGCAACACTTAATACCCAGACCAAGTGAAATACGTATGGTCAAGAACTGTTTTCCCAATGAAATACAACAGTATATGTTATGCTATATACGTGGACAGAATCAGGACAGAACACAATATTTTATCATTACAACGTTAAAGCATGGATTGGATATAATGTACACAGTGAATACCAGCTGATTTGTCAAAATTACATTTGTTAAAACAAACAAATAAAATATATGTAGGCTAATATTTGTAGTACAGTAAAAAAGGTCAGTAGGGAAAATGACCTTGATCAGAATAAACTTTGTTTTCACTAGCCGCAAGGTCAAAACTGGCTATATCGTAAAAATGTATGTATTTTCATTTTTGCTCTTCATGTTAAGGTTAGGGTTAGGTATAAGAATAGCAGTGTGGTTAGGTTTAAAATCAAAATGTAAAAAGAGAAACTGTAGAAACGGGCGGGTTTATGACTTTGTAGCTGTGGAAGCTAGTGACGACCAATAAACTTTGAGAGAAACCTAACTCAACAGGGGGGAGATCTATTTCTGTCCAATCAGAATGTGAAGGGGTGATTTGGCTTTGTGTGTCAATCCCCTCACACTATTGTTACCGCCACAGTAATGATAGAAGTTGTAGTAGTAACTGTCGATGTACTTCGTAATCGTGCAAATTAAAATGTCAGCTAAAATTTAACTAAACATTGATCAAATGACCTAAAATAACAATGTGATATTATAAGAAAAAACAATAAATGTATGCACAGGTCAATCTGTCCCACACACATGTAGACACTTTACTAGAAACACTCAAGTCTCCTCAACAAAGCAATAGAATACACAGAGTTCAACAAACTTGGTTTTAGGTTTAGAATTCCCCCCATGATAGCACAAGACCACTAGCATGGGTACCAGTCTGTTTAGCTAACATACCACTCCTTGTACTCTGTGCCATTGCCAAACAATAACGTTATTTCCAACAACAAATCAGCAACTCCTCACAAAATCCAGCTGCATATTAAACGCTGAGATTGAAGAAAGGCCAGTCTCTGTGGCCCATAGCACAAGGAGTGGAACGTTAGCTAAACAGACTGGTACCCAGACTACAAGACCACAACATTCTAGTCAGAACGCAGATTAGAACGTTACAGCCATGGAACATTTGGTGCCAACAAGTAAACATAGACGGTAGTTTGCTGCAGTTACTCTGTAGATCTACAGCTCTTTAATCTATACACAAGTGTTTCTCCAGGCAGTGTTTCTGAGTGAAACACTTGCCACACAGCTCACAGCCAAAGGGTTTCTCCCCAGTGTGAACCCTCTTGTGAGTTTTAAGGTTACAGAGGTAGGCAAAGCTCTTGCCGCAGTAGTTGCAGATGAACGGACGCTCCCCCGTGTGAGTGAACTGGTGGGTCTTAAGAGTTTGTTTCGTACCGAAAGCCTTCCCGCATATCTCGCAGCCAAAAGCCCTGCTGTGACTGGTGGAGTGTGCGATGAGAGCTTTCTTATTGTGAAACGTCTTGCCGCACGTCTCGCAGTCCAACCTTGAACCGAAGCCGTGAGCTGCCACCATGTGATTCTTCAGGCTCTGGGTGTGGCAGAACGCCTTTCCACACTCCCCGCACTCGTGATTCCCCTCCCCTCCCCTGTGACAGAGCTGGTGCTTCTTGAGGTTGTTAATCTGGGAGAAACCCTTGCCGCACTGCTTGCAGACGAACGGCCTCTCCCTCGTGTGAACCCGCTCGTGGATTATCACCTGGCTACGGTAGTTGAAGCGTTTGTTGCAGTATGAACAGGCGTGCATTTCCCTGCCCGTGAGGTGGTCGACCATCTTGTTTTCTGCGACACTGGGGGTGAAGCTGGGGGTGTCGCTCTCTGACCCCGGCTCAGACTTGACCCACATCTCCAGCTCCTCGCTGAAGTCTTGGCTGGTGTCTTCTTCCTCGGGCTCTGCTGTGGAGCTGTGGTACGCCTCTGACTGGCTCTCGTCCATGGCCTGGAAATCATCTTTTAGGGACAGGCCACCTGCAGAAACAGTGAGAGTCAAGTGACGGTTTTTGAGCATTTGTTGACAATGACAACGTAGTTTAGTGGGAAGTATCAGAACAACATGCGTTTTAACATTCAAGTTAGTTTTCATTTAAAGTCGGTTTTAACATAAGATAAGATAGATAAGCTAACAACTGGTTTATCCCTGTTGGGAAATGTTGGTTGCGGCTCCTAGCATACATACATGCACATATTCAAATAGAGAAGGGCCAGTAAACACAGGTAGAAAAAGTGCAGTTCACACAACAGAACACTGTCAACATGATCACAGTGTTAGTAGTATTGTCAGATATAACTACCATTTCCTTCTCCACCGATAATGATGTGCTCTGCTTCCTCCGGGTGACTAGCCTCCACAACCTCCTCCGGCCTGTCCTCACCTTTAGGGTCTGGTTGTAAAATGACCTGTTTCACGTCAGGACACTGCAACAAATAGGAGGTTAAATGTTTAAACTATCATTATACCACTTCTATAACATTCAAGCCATTGCACTCCAAAGCTAACGTTGTATGTGGACACAAACTGAACAACGTGGGTGAGTGACTGCCACTGACCGACAGGACCTTCGTATTTTAGATCAATACTTTTCTCTCTGACACACTGGGTTTCTAATGTGGTATGAAAACATGGACTGCTACACTCGCTATTCATTGGTTGTCAATATGCCGTTAAAGATTTTTTTTAAAGTGGGAAATTTGGTAAAACAAGACCATAATAAAAGGTGTTGTTCCATCCTAGTCTTATAATAAATTTATACAATACACCATCCATATAGCTAGGCCAACATTGACATGCAGCAGTTCATGGACCAGACACCATAAATATGAGTGTCAACCAACTTCTTCCTTCACTGTTCTGCGCTGCGGTGCACTGGTTTCTCCCAATTCGATGGCAGCATCCACTCCATAGTGCCTCTCACTCACAACCAACTGCTTGTCCGGAAACCTGTGGTCCCCCACGCCTTTATTATTCTCTGCACACAACAATAAAAGGGTGATGTTTGCTACTTATAGTGACTTTCAACATGCATGATTACACAGAGCTAGCTACAGTCGCTACAAGAGAACATCGTCACACTCAACTTACGGATCTCGTCGCAAAGCTGAACTTCTAAAGATATATCAACAGAAGAGGTGCCCCGCTTTGGTCTCTCGGTCCCGAGCTCGATTTGCATACAGTACAATGCCTTCCGAAGAGCGTCGTTCTCTCCCTGTTGTCGGGATATCTCCGAGAATAGAAGGGCAGAACTGTAATCGACCAGTTTTGTAATCTCTGCAACGGCAGACGTCGTCAGCGTCTCCATAATTGAAGAAAGTTGTGCCTGGAAAGACCCGTTTGGAGACATGTCGACAGTTCTGACGAGGGCTCAATACACGGAAATCTCACGATTGCTGAATGGTTGACGTTGATCAACATCCGGTAGAGAAGACTAAACTCAACGCTACGATACAAACATGTACCTTTTGCTCCAAGAATTTTTCCATGTCCCTTCGATAGCTCAGTTGGTAGAGCGGAGGACTGTAGAACGCAAAGTGCTGAAATCCTTAGGTCGCTGGTTCAAATCCGGCTCGAAGGAGGACTCTTTTTCATCAAAATATTTTTACCTGTTGTTCGCACATCCCCCTATAGAGAATAATATGTACATTTCCAGTTTCTCAAAGAAAAGTCAAGGTGTACGAATCCAATCATACAGAAGAATTCAAAACAATTCAAGTTTATCCACAGTTCTCTAAAATCCATAACTCAGTTAGTTGCTAGAGCGGAAGACCGGAACCGTAAATGCTGAAATCCGGATCGAAAAAGGAACCTTTTCCTACCTTTTCCTACCCCTGGAAATGCGCCTAAAAGATATACATTTGCCTGTTGTTCGCACATTCCCCGATAGAGAACAAACGTGCATTTCCAGTTTCCTAATTAAAAAACAATCCAAGCTAACTCACAAATGAGGAAAAATGAAGTCAGTTGGTAGAGCGGAGGACTGCAGAACGGTGAATGCTTATATCCTTAGATCGCTGTTTCAAATCCGTGTCGAAGGAGGATATTTTTGTATTCATGTCATAAATGTAGCATTAACCATAGATTTATTCAAAAGCACACAATGGCATATAATATATTTTTATAGTGGTATTGATAGGTTTGCAATTTGAAGTGGTACATATGTGCGACAACCTACTAAATTCATAGTGGCACAAGTAAACAAGGAGCAGTTCCCTGACCGGGAATCGAGTAAACATGTAGCAAAAGAGTAGTTCCCTGACCGGGAATCGAACCCGGGCCGCGGCGGTGAGAGCGCCGAATCCTAACCACTAGACCACCAGGGAAGGGTACTACAGCGCAAATTGGTTCCCAGTGTGAGCTGGTACATATGTGCGATAACCTTCCATATTCATAGTGACAGGTTGCACAAGTAAACATGTAGCAAAAGAGTAGTTCCCTGACCGGGAATCGAACCAGGGCCGCGGCGGTGAGAGCGCCGAATCCTAACCACTAGACCACCAGGGAAGGGTCCTACAGTGCAAATTGGTTCCCAGTGTGAGCTGGTACATATGTGCGATAAACTTCCATATTCATAGTGACAGGTTGCACAAGTAAACATGTAGCAAAAGAGTAGTTCCCTGACCGGGAATCGAACCCGGGCCGCGAGAGCGCCGAATCCTAACCACTAGACCACCAGGGAAGTGTACTAGAAGGAAAAACGGTTCCCAGTGTGAGCTGGTACATACAGTTGAAGTCGTAAGTTTCCATCCACTTAGGCTGGAGTCATTAAAACCTGTTTGTCAACCCCTCCACACATTTCTTGTTAACAAACTATAGTTTTGGCAGTCGGTTAGGACATCTACTTTGTGCATGACACAAGTAATTTTTCCAACAATTGTTTACAGACCGATTATTTCACTTATAATTCAGTGTATCACAAATCCAGTGGGTCAGAAGTTTACATACACTAAGTTGGCTGTGCCTTTAAACAGTTTGGAAAATTCCCGAAAATGATGTCATGGCTTAGAAGCTTAGAAGCTTCTGATAGGCTAATTGACATCCTTTGAGTCAATTGGAGGTGTACCTGTAGATGTATTTCAAGGCCTACCTTCAAACTCAGTGCCTCTTTGCTTGACTCCATGGGAAAACCAAAGGAAATCAGCCAAGACCTCAGAAAAAAAATGTAGACCTCCACAAATCTGGTTCATCCTTGGGAGCAATTTCCAAACGCCTGAAGGTACCTGTAAAAACAATAGTACGCAAGTATAAACACCATGGGACCACGCAGGAGTCATACTGCTCAGGAAGGAGACTCGTTCTGTCTCCTAGAGATGAACGTACTTTGGGTCGAAAAGTGCAAATCCATTCCAGAACAACAGCAAAGGACCTTGTGAAGATGCTGGAGGAAACAGGTACAAAATGGTCTATATCCACAGGCAAACGAGTCCTATATCGAACAGGGGGAGAGAGTAGTTCCCGAAGAACACATCCCAACCGTGAAGCACAGCATCATGTTGTGGGGGTGCTTTGCTGCAGGAGGGTCTGGTGAACCACTAAAACACCTGGGAAGGACACTGCAGGGCAAATCAGTTTGCAATTTGAAGTGGTACATATGTGCGACAACCTACTAAATTCATAGTGACAGGTTGCACAAGTAAACAAGGAGCATAGACTATTTCCCTGACCGGGAATCGAACCCGGGCCGCGGCGGTGAGAGCGCCGAATCCTAACCACTAGACCACCAGGGAAGGGTCCTACAGTGCAAATTGGTTCCCAGTGTGAGCTGGTACATAATGTGCGATAACCTTCCATATTCATAGTGACAGGTTGCACAAGTAAACATGTAGCAAAAGAGTAGTTCCCTGACCGGGAATCGAACCCGGGCCGCGGCGGTGAGAGCGCCGAATCCTAACCACTAGACCACCAGGGAAGGGTACTAGAGTGAAAATCGGTTCCCAGTGTGAGCTGGTACATACAGTTGAAGTCGTAAGTTTCCATCCACTTAGGCTGGAGTCATTAAAACCTGTTTGTCAACCCCTCCACACATTTCTTGTTAACAAACTATAGTTTTGGCAGTCGGTTAGGACATCTACTTTGTGCATGACACAAGTAATTTTTCCAACAATTGTTTACAGACCGATTATTTCACTTATAATTCAGTGTATCACAAATCCAGTGGGTCAGAAGTTTACATACACTAAGTTGGCTGTGCCTTTAAACAGTTTGGAAAATTCCCGAAAATGATGTCATGGCTTAGAAGCTTAGAAGCTTCTGATAGGCGAATTGACATCCTTTGAGTCAATTGGAGGTGTACCTGTAGATGTATTTCAAGGCCTACCTTCAAACTCAGTGCCTCTTTGCTTGACTCCATGGGAAAACCAAAGGAAATCAGCCAAGACCTCAGAAAAAAAATGTAGACCTCCACAAATCTGGTTCATCCTTGGGAGCAATTTCCAAACGCCTGAAGGTACCTCGCTCATCTGTAGAAACAATAGTACGCAAGTATAAACACCATGGGACCACG
Source organism: Oncorhynchus clarkii lewisi (assembly GCF_045791955.1). Lineage (NCBI taxonomy): Eukaryota > Metazoa > Chordata > Actinopteri > Salmoniformes > Salmonidae > Oncorhynchus > Oncorhynchus clarkii. The sequence continues at coordinate 13,536 of NW_027258966.1, read as the reverse complement.
CAGGAGTCATACCGCTCAGGAAGGAGACTCGTTCTGTCGCCTAGAGATTAACGTACTTTGGGTCGAAAAGTGCAAATCCATCCCAGAACAACAGTAAAGGACCTTGTGAAGATGCTGGAGGAAACAGGTACAAAATGGTCTATATCCACAGGCAAACGAGTCCTATATCGAACAGGGGGAGGCTCCCAAGCCAAAGAACACATCCCAACCGTGAAGCACAGCATCATGTTGTGGGGGTGCTTTGCTGCAGGAGGGTCTGGTGCACCACTAGAACATCTGGGAAGGACACTGCAGGGCAAATCAGTTTGCATTTTGAAGTGGTACATATGTGCGACAACCTACTAAATTCATAGTGACAGGTTGCACAAGTAAACAAGGAGCATATACTATTTCCCTGACCGGGAATCGAACCCAGGCCGCAGCGGTGAGAGCGCCAAATCCTAACCACTAGACCACCAGGGAAGGGTCCTACAGTGCAAATTGGTTCCCAGTGTGAGCTGGTACATATGTGCGATAAACTTCCATATTCATAGTGACAGGTTGCACAAGTAAACATGTAGCAAAAGAGTAGTTCCCTGACCGGGAATCGAACCCGGGCCGCGGCGGTGAGAGCGCCGAATCCTAACCACTAGACCACCAGGGAAGGGTACTAGAGTGAAAATCGGTTCCCAGTGTGAGCTGGTACATACAGTTGAAGTCGTAAGTTTCCATCCACTTAGGCTGGGGCCTGTTGCACAAAAGTAGAATTAAGACATCCGGGATAAATGACTCAGCTGAGCTCAATGAAGCCAAAACATGTGCGTCCAGGCTTAATTGGTTGCACAAAGACCAAGCCAGGATGAGCAGACACGGATTCATTAAGCCAGGTGAAACCAATCCTGGATAGGTGCGCGCTCACGGCTCACTCAAATAGACCCCGCCACAGATCACAGATTAACTGATTTACCATGGCAACTAGAGCCGCGTACTTTTCCCCGTCGGAAGCACAAATCCTCATGGAGGCATACGAGGAGGTAAAAGATATAATTAAGAAGAAAGGCAACACCGCCACAGTGATAAAGCAAAGAGAAAAAGCGTGGCAAAGTATTGCAGACCGCCTGAATGCGTAAGTAGTGCACAATTACACACTCACCGCTCCGCTGAAACATCACAATTACAATTCAAATATTTAATTCACATCTCCAAAAATGCAGTTGTACTGTAATTATGAAACGGTTAATTTTTTTTATTGAAATGCACTGCAGATATGAGTGAAATTGTGTAAAGTAACTCCATCACACTGTATAAAGCTATGATAAAATTTTTGATATTTTTACTGAAAACAAGACAAAAATACCAAGTAATTTTTTGCAGTGTGACTCCATTAAGTGTGTGTGTGTGTGTGTGTGTGTGTGTGTGTGTGTAGATTAAACATGAACGGGCCAAAACGGACATGGCAGCAGGTCAAAATCAAATACAAGAACATTCTGCAGAATGGTATGGTCCCTGACTAATATTTAACAAAGCACAAGCATATATTGTACCCAGAAGGTGCCTGCACACACATAAGGATAAAAGCCCCCTCAGGTGCCCATGAGGCCGATTTTGTGAATAGGAAATCCTTTCACAGCATTAATGTTCAGGTGAACATAACTTTTTGATATTGTCCATTGACGAACACTCTGCATTGCCAGTGATGTGCATTGATTGGTGTAATATTCCTCATCTTATGATTTCAGATGGTCTGCAATGCTGACTGTGTGATCAGCAATGTTGTGGCAAAATGGCCTGGCTCAGTCCATGACTCCAGAATCTTTCGGGCCTCTGAAATCTATCAGTGCCTATCACAAGGTAAGCCACACAACCCCTATTTATAACCATCATGGCTGTGTCAAGAATATCACTGTGTTTATGAGGTAGTAATGATGAGATTTTGTGTTGACAGGTGAATTCTCTGGTGTGTTGCTGGGAGACAGGGGGTATGGCTGCCAGCCTTTTCTCCTGACACCTTTCACAGACCCCCAGGAAGCACAGCAGGCCTACAACCATGCCCATGCCAGGACCAGGGCCAGAGTTGAAATGACCTTTGGCCTCCTGAAGGCACGCTTTCACTGCCTTCACAAATTAAGGGTCAGCCCTGTTAGGGCATGTGATATTACTGTGGCTTGTGCTGTCCTTCACAATGTGGCCTGCCTGAGGAAGGAGAGGGCCCCCAGAGTGCCACCAGCCATGGACTGGGACAATCCGGCAATCTTCCCTGATGACGACAGTGGTCGGCTGCTGAGGGACCAATATGTGTTGAATTATTTTAGTTAGTATGTGTGCTTTCAATTTTGGTTAAATATGTCCTGCGGTGGCAGAGGAATTTGGGTTTTTTTGGGTTCGTTTTTTGACGAATTTGGCCTCTTATGTTTGTGCGGTATACTGTGTGTAATACAAGGCTGCAGGGAGGCTACTGCATCCATTCATTTGTCTGTTCAGGTGATGTGTATGGATTTGTCCTGCATTTATTTTAGTGTGCAGACATGCAGGGTGTGTTATACACATTCAAAGGTCTGTATATGTATCATTTTGTATAATATGCTTAGATTCTGTGCTTTCCATCTTGTAGAGTCACTGTGACTTCAGTTTTGAAAGGAGCTGATGGTTTACCTGCTTTGTTTTGTCCTTATTCAATAAAGGAACATAATGTTACACATTGTGTTTTTATATTCATATGGAATGTGTATTTGTTTATATGACAGAGTACTAGGGCCACACTGAAGAAAAAGGATAAAGTCATAAATTTATGAGGCTGGTTCTTTCTGCAGAAAAGCTACATATTGTTTTTACAGTTTTGATACTTATGACAATGTGATACTTAATATTCTGGCACATCAGCATGTCTTTGTTTATGAAACCATACTGAAGTACAATTTCACGAAATGCCCCACATCTGTCATTTTAACAACTGTCCTCCTTTAAAACAACTGGTTACAATATTATGACTTGTGTTTTTTTCCCCTCTGTGGCCCTAATATTCTAGCATTTTATATATAGCCTTATAGTCTATGGGAAACTGTAAATTATCTAATGATAGCAACATCATCTAAAAATCATTTTTTATCCAAAATCATTGAAATTAATGATCACAAACGTTTAAATAACAGTGGGTCTAGTTATATGTGATAACAATGTATAGTGAGCAGTGAAATAACTATTGGTTTCCATTTGTGGTGACTGCTGACTGACATTAGGGATGAGATTAAATAGATCCTGGAATTTAGCCTGGTCTGGAGCAGGCTAGCTCCACAGAATAAATCTCCATGGTAATTTATACCATAACATATCCTCCTGCCCCCTATCCATCTTTAGTGCAACCGGATTACGGATCAATTGAGCCAGGATCACCAAGATATCCTGGCTTAATCCCTTATCCTAGTTTTGTGCAACAGGCCCCTGGAGTCATTAAAACCTGTTTGTCAACCCCTCCACACATCAGTACAAAATGGTCTATATCCACAGGCAAACGAGTCCTATATCGAACAGGGGGAGGCTCCCAAGCCGAAGAACACATCCCAACCGTGAAGCACAGCATCATGTTGTGGGGGTGCTTTGCTGCAGGAGGGTCTGGTGCACCACTAGAACACCTGGGAAGGACACTGCAGGGCAAATCAGTTTGCAATTTGAAGTGGTACATATGTGCGACAACCTACTAAATTCATAGTGACAGGTTGCACAAGTAAACAAGGAGCATAGACTATTTCCCTGACCGGGAATCGAACCCGGGCCGCGGCGGTGAGAGCGCCGAATCCTAACCACTAGACCACCAGGGAAGGGTACTAGAGTGAAAATCGGTTCCCAGTGTGAGCTGGTACATACAGTTGAAGTCGTAAGTTTCCATCCACTTAGGCTGGAGTCATTAAACCACCACTAGACCACCAGGGAAGGGTCCTACAGTGCAAATTGGTTCCCAGTGTGAGCTGGTACATATGTGCGATAACTTTCCATATTCATAGTGACAGGTTGCACAAGTAAACATGTAGCAAAAGAGTAGTTCCCTGACCGGGAATCGAACCCGGGCCGCGAGAGCGCCGAATCCTAACCACTAGACCACCAGGGAAGTGTACTAGAAGGAAAAACGGTTCCCAGTGTGAGCTGGTACATACAGTTGAAGTCGTAAGTTTCCATCCACTTAGGCTGGAGTCATTAAAACCTGTTTGTCAACCCCTCCACACATTTCTTGTTAACAAACTATAGTTTTGGCAGTCGGTTAGGACATCTACTTTGTGCATGACACAAGTAATTTTTCCAACAATTGTTTACAGACCGATTATTTCACTTATAATTCAGTGTATCACAAATCCAGTGGGTCAGAAGTTTACATACACTAAGTTGGCTGTGCCTTTAAACAGTTTGGAAAATTCCAGAAAATGATGTCATGGCTTAGAAGCTTAGAAGCTTCTGATAGGTTAATTGACATCCTTTGAGTCAATTGGAGGTGTACCTGTAGATGTATTTCAAGGCCTACCTTCAAACTCAGTGCCTCTTTGCTTGACTCCATGGGAAAACCAAAGGAAATCAGCCAAGACCTCAGAAAAAAAATGTAGACCTCCACAAATCTGGTTCATCCTTGGGAGCAATTTCCAAACGCCTAAAGGTACCTCGCTCATCTGTAGAAACAATAGTACGCAAGTATAAACACCATGGGACCACGCAGGAGTCATACCGCTCAGGAAGGAGACTCGTTCTGTCTCCTAGAGATGAACGTACTTTGGGTCGAAAAGTGCAAATCCATCCCAGAACAACAGCAAAGGACCTTGTGAAGATGCTGGAGGAAACAGGTACAAAATGGTCTATATCCACAGGCAAACGAGTCCTATATCGAACACAGCAAGCCGAAGAACACATCCCAACAGTGAAGCACAGCATCATGTTGTGGGGGTGCTTTGCTGCAGGAGGGTCTGGTGCACCACTAGAACACCTGGGAAGGACACTGCAGGGCAAATCAGTTTGCAATTTGAAGTGGTACATATGTGCGACAACCTACTAAATTCGTAGTGACAGGTTGCACAAGTAAACATGTAGCAAAGGAGTAGTTCCCTGACCGGGAATCGAACCCGGGCCACGGCGGTGAGAGCGCCGAATCCTAACCACTAGACCACCAGGGAAGGGTACTAGAGTGAAAATCGGTTCCCAGTGTGAGCTGGTACATACAGTTGAAGTCGTAAGTTTCCATCCACTTAGGCTGGAGTCATTAAAACCTGTTTGTCAACCCCTCCACACATCAGTACAAAATGGTCTATATCCACAGGCAAACGAGTCCTATATCGAACAGGGGGAGGCTCCCAAGCCGAAGAACACATCCCAACCGTGAAGCACAGCATCATGTTGTGGGGGTGCTTTGCTGCAGGAGGGTCTGGTGCACCACTAGAACACCTGGGAAGGACACTGCAGGGCAAATCAGTTTGCAATTTGAAGTGGTACATATGTGCGACAACCTACTAAATTCATAGTGACAGGTTGCACAAGTAAACAAGGAGCATAGACTATTTCCCTGACCGGGAATCGAACCCGGGCCGCGGCGGTGAGAGCGCCGAATCCTAACCACTAGACCACCAGGGAAGGGTCCTATAGTGCAAATTGGTTCCCAGTGTGAGCTGGTACATATGTGCGATAACTTTCCATATTCATAGTGACAGGTTGCACAAAACATGTAGCAAAAGAGTAGTTCCCTGACCGGGAATCGAACCCGGGCCGCGGCGGTGAGAGCGCCGAATCCTAACCACTAGACCACCAGGGAAGGGTACTAGAGTGAAAATCGGTTCCCAGTGTGAGCTGGTACATACAGTTGAAGTCGTAAGTTTCCATCCACTTAGGCTGGAGTCATTAAACCACCACTAGACCACCAGGGAAGGGTCCTACAGTGCAAATTGGTTCCCAGTGTGAGCTGGTACATATGTGCGATAACTTTCCATATTCATAGTGACAGGTTGCACAAGTAAACATGTAGCAAAAGAGTAGTTCCCTGACCGGGAATCGAACCCGGGCCGCGGCGGTGAGAGCGCCGAATCCTAACCACTAGACCACCAGGGAAGGGTACTAGAGTGAAAATCGGTTCCCAGTGTGAGCTGGTACATACAGTTGAAGTCGTAAGTTTCCATCCACTTAGGCTGGAGTCATTAAACCACCACTAGACCACCAGGGAAGGGTCCTACAGTGCAAATTGGTTCCCAGTGTGAGCTGGTACATATGTGCGATAACTTTCCATATTCATAGTGACAGGTTGCACAAGTAAACATGTAGCAAAAGAGTAGTTCCCTGACCGGGAATCGAACCCGGGCCGCGAGAGCGCCGAATCCTAACCACTAGACCACCAGGGAAGTGTACTAGAAGGAAAAACGGTTCCCAGTGTGAGCTGGTACATACAGTTGAAGTCGTAAGTTTCCATCCACTTAGGCTGGAGTCATTAAAACCTGTTTGTCAACCCCTCCACACATTTCTTGTTAACAAACTATAGTTTTGGCAGTCGGTTAGGACATCTACTTTGTGCATGACACAAGTAATTTTTCCAACAATTGTTTACAGACCGATTATTTCACTTATAATTCAGTGTATCACAAATCCAGTGGGTCAGAAGTTTACATACACTAAGTTGGCTGTGCCTTTAAACAGTTTGGAAAATTCCCGAAAATGATGTCATGGCTTAGAAGCTTAGAAGCTTCTGATAGGTTAATTGACATCCTTTGAGTCAATTGGAGGTGTACCTGTAGATGTATTTCAAGGCCTACCTTCAAACTCAGTGCCTCTTTGCTTGACTCCATGGGAAAACCAAAGGAAATCAGCCAAGACCTCAGAAAAAAAATGTAGACCTCCACAAATCTGGTTCATCCTTGGGAGCAATTTCCAAACGCCTGAAGGTACCTCGCTCATCTGTAGAAACAATAGTACGCAAGTATAAACACCATGGGACCACGCAGGAGTCATACCGCTCAGGAAGGAGACTCGTTCTGTCTCCTAGAGATTAACGTACTTTGGGTCGAAAAGTGCAAATCCATCCCAGAACAACAGTAAAGGACCTTGTGAAGATGCTGGAGGAAACAGGTACAAAATGGTCTATATCCACAGGCAAACGAGTCCTATATCGAACAGGGGGAGGCTCCCAAGCCAAAGAACACATCCCAACCGTGAAGCACAGCATCATGTTGTGGGGGTGCTTTGCTGCAGGAGGGTCTGGTGCACCACTAGAACATCTGGGAAGGACACTGCAGGGCAAATCAGTTTGCATTTTGAAGTGGTACATATGTGCGACAACCTACTAAATTCATAGTGACAGGTTGCACAAGTAAACAAGGAGCATATACTATTTCCCTGACCGGGAATCGAACCCAGGCCGCAGCGGTGAGAGCGCCGAATCCTAACCACTAGACCACCAGGGAAGGGTCCTACAGTGCAAATTGGTTCCCAGTGTGAGCTGGTACATATGTGCGATAAACTTCCATATTCATAGTGACAGGTTGCACAAGTAAACATGTAGCAAAAGAGTAGTTCCCTGACCGGGAATCGAACCCGGGCCGCGGCGGTGAGAGCGCCGAATCCTAACCACTAGACCACCAGGGAAGGGTCCTACAGTGCAAATTGGTTCCCAGTGTGAGCTGGTACATATGTGCGATAAACTTCCATATTCATAGTGACAGGTTGCACAAGTAAACATGTAGCAAAAGAGTAGTTCCCTGACCAGGAATCGAACCCGGGCCGCGGCGGTGAGAGCACCGAATCCTAACCACTAGACCACCAGGGAAGGGTACTAGAGTGAAAATCGGTTCCCAGTGTGAGCTGGTACATACAGTTGAAGTCGTAAGTTTCCATCCACTTAGGCTGGAGTCATTAAAACCTGTTTGTCAACCCCTCCACACATCAGTACAAAATGGTCTATATCCACAGGCAAACGAGTCCTATATCGAACAGGGGGAGGCTCCCAAGCCGAAGAACACATCCCAACCGTGAAGCACAGCATCATGTTGTGGGGGTGCTTTGCTGCAGGAGGGTCTGGTGCACCACTAGAACACCTGGGAAGGACACTGCAGGGCAAATCAGTTTGCAATTTGAAGTGGTACATATGTGCGACAACCTACTAAATTCATAGTGACAGGTTGCACAAGTAAACAAGGAGCATAGACTATTTCCCTGACCGGGAATCGAACCCGGGCCGCGGCGGTGAGAGCGCCGAATCCTAACCACTAGACCACCAGGGAAGGGTCCTATAGTGCAAATTGGTTCCCAGTGTGAGCTGGTACATATGTGCGATAACTTTCCATATTCATAGTGACAGGTTGCACAAAACATGTAGCAAAAGAGTAGTTCCCTGACCGGGAATCGAACCCGGGCCGCGGCGGTGAGAGCGCCGAATCCTAACCACTAGACCACCAGTTTGGAAAATTCCCGAAAATGATGTCATGGCTTAGAAGCTTAGAAGCTTCTGATAGGTTAATTGACATCCTTTGAGTCAATTGGAGGTGTACCTGTAGATGTATTTCAAGGCCTACCTTCAAACTCAGTGCCTCTTTGCTTGACTCCATGGGAAAACCAAAGGAAATCAGCCAAGACCTCAGAAAAAAAATGTAGACCTCCACAAATCTGGTTCATCCTTGGGAGCAATTTCCAAATGCCTGAAGGTACCTCGCTCATCTGTAGAAACAATAGTACGCAAGTATAAACGCCATGGGACCACGCAGGAGTCATACCGCTCAGGAAGGAGACTCGTTCTGTCTCCTAGAGATGAACGTACTTTGGGTCGAAAAGTGCAAATCCATCCCAGAACAACAGCAAAGGACCTTGTGAAGATGCTGGAGGAAACAGGTACAAAATGGTCTATATCCACAGGCAAACGAGTCCTATATCGAACACAGCAAGCCGAAGAACACATCCCAACAGTGAAGCACAGCATCATGTTGTGGGGGTGCTTTGCTGCAGGAGGGTCTGGTGCACCACTAGAACACCTGGGAAGGACACTGCAGGGCAAATCAGTTTGCAATTTGAAGTGGTACATATGTGCGACAACCTACTAAATTCGTAGTGACAGGTTGCACAAGTAAACATGTAGCAAAGGAGTAGTTCCCTGACCGGGAATCGAACCCGGGCCACGGCGGTGAGAGCGCCGAATCCTAACCACTAGACCACCAGGGAAGGGTACTAGAGTGAAAATCGGTTCCCAGTGTGAGCTGGTACATACAGTTGAAGTCGTAAGTTTCCATCCACTTAGGCTGGAGTCATTAAAACCTGTTTGTCAACCCCTCCACACATTTCTTGTTAACAAACTATATATTTTTGGCAGTCGGTTAGGACATCTACTTTGTGCATGACACAAGTAATTTTTCCAACAATTGTTTACAGACCGATTATTTCACTTATAATTCAGTGTATCACAAATCCAGTGGGTCAGAAGTTTACATACACTAAGTTGGCTGTGCCTTTAAACAGTTTGGAAAATTCCCGAAAATGATGTCATGGCTTAGAAGCTTAGAAGCTTCTGATAGGTTAATTGACATCCTTTGAGTCAATTGGAGGTGTACCTGTAGATGTATTTCAAGGCCTACCTTCAAACTCAGTGCCTCTTTGCTTGACTCCATGGGAAAACCAAAGGAAATCAGCCAAGACCTCAGAAAAAAAATGTAGACCTCCACAAATCTGGTTCATCCTTGGGAGCAATTTCCAAACGCCTGAAGGTACCTCGCTCATCTGTAGAAACAATAGTACGCAAGTATAAACGCCATGGGACCACGCAGGAGTCATACCGCTCAGGAAGGAGACTCGTTCTGTCTCCTAGAGATGAACGTACTTTGGGTCGAAAAGTGCAAATCCATCCCAGAACAACAGCAAAGGACCTTGTGAAGATGCTGGAGGAAACAGGTACAAAATGGTCTATATCCACAGGCAAACGAGTCCTATATCGAACTGGGGGAGGCTCCCAAGCCGAAGAACACATCCCAACCGTGAAGCACAGCATCATGTTGTGGGGGTGCTTTGCTGCAGGAGGGTCTGGTGCACCACTAGAACACCTGGGAAGGACACTGCAGGGCAAATCAGTTTGCAATTTGAAGTGGTACATATGTGCGACAACCTACTAAATTCATAGTGACAGGTTGCACAAGTAAACAAGGAGCATAGACTATTTCCCTGACCGGGAATCGAACCCGGGCCGCAGCGGTGAGAGCGCCGAATCCTAACCACTAGACCACCAGGGAAGGGTCCTACAGTGCAAATTGGTTCCCAGTGTGAGCTGGTACATACAGTTGAAGTCGTAAGTTTCCATCCACTTAGGCTGGAGTCATTAAAACCTGTTTGTCAACCCCTCCACACATTTCTTGTTAACAAACTATAGTTTTGGCAGTCGGTTAGGACATCTACTTTGTGCATGACACAAGTAATTTTTCCAACAATTGTTTACAGACCGATTATTTCACTTATAATTCAGTGTATCACAAATCCAGTGGGTCAGAAGTTTACATACACTAAGTTGGCTGTGCCTTTAAACAGTTTGGAAAATTCCCGAAAATGATGTCATGGCTTAGAAGCTTAGAAGCTTCTGATAGGTTAATTGACATCCTTTGAGTCAATTGGAGGTGTACCTGTAGATGTATTTCAAGGCCTACCTTCAAACTCAGTGCCTCTTTGCTTGACTCCATGGGAAAACCAAAGGAAATCAGCCAAGACCTCAGAAAAAAAATGTAGACCTCCACAAATCTGGTTCATCCTTGGGAGCAATTTCCAAACGCCTGAAGGTACCTCGCTCATCTGTAGAAACAATAGTACGCAAGTATAAACACCATGGGACCACGCAGGAGTCATACCGCTCAGGAAGGAGACTCGTTCTGTCTCCTAGAGATTAACGTACTTTGGGTCGAAAAGTGCAAATCCATCCCAGAACAACAGTAAAGGACCTTGTGAAGATGCTGGAGGAAACAGGTACAAAATGGTCTATATCCACAGGCAAACGAGTCCTATATCGAACAGGGGGAGGCTCCCAAGCCAAAGAACACATCCCAACCGTGAAGCACAGCATCATGTTGTGGGGGTGCTTTGCTGCAGGAGGGTCTGGTGCACCACTAGAACATCTGGGAAGGACACTGCAGGGCAAATCAGTTTGCATTTTGAAGTGGTACATATGTGCGACAACCTACTAAATTCATAGTGACAGGTTGCACAAGTAAACAAGGAGCATATACTATTTCCCTGACCGGGAATCGAACCCAGGCCGCAGCGGTGAGAGCGCCGAATCCTAACCACTAGACCACCAGGGAAGGGTCCTACAGTGCAAATTGGTTCCCAGTGTGAGCTGGTACATATGTGCGATAAACTTCCATATTCATAGTGACAGGTTGCACAAGTAAACATGTAGCAAAAGAGTAGTTCCCTGACCGGGAATCGAACCCGGGCCGCGGCGGTGAGAGCGCCGAATCCTAACCACTAGACCACCAGGGAAGGGTCCTACAGTGCAAATTGGTTCCCAGTGTGAGCTGGTACATATGTGCGATAAACTTCCATATTCATAGTGACAGGTTGCACAAGTAAACATGTAGCAAAAGAGTAGTTCCCTGACCAGGAATCGAACCCGGGCCGCGGCGGTGAGAGCACCGAATCCTAACCACTAGACCACCAGGGAAGGGTACTAGAGTGAAAATCGGTTCCCAGTGTGAGCTGGTACATACAGTTGAAGTCGTAAGTTTCCATCCACTTAGGCTGGAGTCATTAAAACCTGTTTGTCAACCCCTCCACACATCAGTACAAAATGGTCTATATCCACAGGCAAACGAGTCCTATATCGAACAGGGGGAGGCTCCCAAGCCGAAGAACACATCCCAACCGTGAAGCACAGCATCATGTTGTGGGGGTGCTTTGCTGCAGGAGGGTCTGGTGCACCACTAGAACACCTGGGAAGGACACTGCAGGGCAAATCAGTTTGCAATTTGAAGTGGTACATATGTGCGACAACCTACTAAATTCATAGTGACAGGTTGCACAAGTAAACAAGGAGCATAGACTATTTCCCTGACCGGGAATCGAACCCGGGCCGCGGCGGTGAGAGCGCCGAATCCTAACCACTTGACCACCAGGGAAGGGTCCCACAGTGCAAATTGGTTCCCAGTGTGAGCTGGTACATATGTGCGATAACCTTCCATATTCATAGTGACAGGTTGCACAAGTAAACATGTAGCAAAAGAGTAGTTCCCTGACCGGGAATCAAACCCGGGCCGCGGCGGTGAGAACGCCAAATCCTAACCACTAGACCACCAGGGAAGGGTACTAGAGTGAAAATCGGTTCCCAGTGTGAGCTGGTACATACAGTTGAAGTCGTAAGTTTCCATCCACTTAGGCTGGAGTCATTAAAACCTGTTTGTCAACCCCTCCACACATTTCTTGTTAACAAACTATAGTTTTGGCAGTCGGTTAGGACATCTACTTTGTGCATGACACAAGTAATTTTTCCAACAATTGTTTACAGACCGATTATTTCACTTATAATTCAGTGTATCACAAATCCAGATGGTCAGAAGTTTACATACACTAAGTTGGCTGTGCCTTTAAACAGTTTGTAAAATTCCCGAAAATGATGTCATGGCTTAGAAGCTTAGAAGCTTCTGATAGGTTAATTGACATCCTTTGAGTCAATTGGAGGTGTACCTGTAGATGTATTTCAAGGCCTACCTTCAAACTCAGTGCCTCTTTGCTTGACTCCATGGGAAAACCAAAGGAAATCAGCCAAGACCTCAGAAAAAAAATGTAGACCTCCACAAATCTGGTTCATCCTTGGGAGCAATTTCCAAACGCCTGAAGGTACCTCGCTCATCTGTAGAAACAATAGTACGCAAGTATAAACACCATGGGACCACGCAGGAGTCATACCGCTCAGGAAGGAGACTCGTTCTGTCTCCTAGAGATGAACGTACTTTGGGTCGAAGAAGTGCAAATCCATCCCAGAACAACAGCAAAGGACCTTGTGAAGATGCTGGAGGAAACAGGTACAAAATGGTCTATATCCACAGGCAAACGAGTCCTATATCGAACAGGGGGAGGCTCCCAAGCCGAAGAACACATCCCAACCGTGAAGCACAGCATCATGTTGTGGGGGTGCTTTGCTGCAGGAGGGTCTGGTGCACTAGAACACCTGGGAAGGACACTGCAGGGCAAATCAGTTTGCAATTTGAAGTGGTACATATGTGCGACAACCTACTAAATTCATAGTGACAGGTTGCACAAGTAAACAAGGAGCATAGACTATTTCCCTGACCGGGAATCGAACCCAGGCCGCAGCGGTGAGAGCGCCGAATCCTAACCACTAGACCACCAGGGAAGGGTCCTACAGTGCAAATTGGTTCCCAGTGTGAGCTGGTACATATGTGCGATAACCTTCCATATTCATAGTGACAGGTTGCACAAGTAAACATGTAGCAAAAGAGTAGTTCCCTGACCGGGAATCGAACCCGGGCCGCGGCGGTGAGAGCGCCGAATCCTAACCACTAGACCACCAGGGAAGGGTACTAGAGTGAAAATCGGTTCCCAGTGTGAGCTGGTACATAC
>NW_027258965.1:0-45472 GCF_045791955.1 Oncorhynchus clarkii lewisi | reverse complement strand
CTGAATATTTTTTTAAATTTGATATTTCAGTTTTTTATTTTCAACACATTTTCAAATCTTTCTAAAAATCTGTTTTTGCTTTGTCATTATGGGGTACTGTGTGTAGATTGATGAGGGGAAAAAACGATTTAATCCATTTTAGAATAAGGCTGTAACGTAACAAAATGTGGAAAATGCGAAGGGGTCTGAATACTTTCCATATATACAGTGCCTTGCGAAAGTATTCGGCCCCCTTGAACTTTGCGACCTTTTGCCACATTTCAGGCTTCAAACATAAAGATATAAAACTGTATTTTTTTGTGAAGAATCAACAACAAGTGGGACACAATCATGAAGTGGAACGACATTTATTGGATATTTCAAACTTTTTTAACAAATCAAAAACTTAAAAATTGGGCGTGCAAAATTATTCAGCCCCTTTACTTTCAGTGCAGCAAACTCTCTCCAGAAGTTCAGTGAGGATCTCTGAATGATCCAATGTTGACCTAAATGACTAATGATGACAAATACAACCCACCTGTGTGTAATCAAGTCTCCGTATAAATGCACCTGCACTGTGATAGTCTCAGAGGTCCGTTAAAAGCGCAGAGAGCATCATGAAGAACAAGGAACACACCAGGCAGGTCCGAGATACTGTTGTGAAGAAGTTTAAAGCCGGATTTGGATACAAAAAGATTTCCCAAGCTTTAAACATCCCAAGGAGCACTGTGCAAGCGATGATATTGAAATGGAAGGAGTATCAGACCACTGCAAATCTACCAAGACCTGGCCGTCCCTCTAAACTTTCAGCTCATACAAGGAGAAGACTGATCAGAGATGCAGCCAAGAGGCCCATGATCACTCTGGATGAACTGCAGAGATCTACAGCTGAGGTGGGAGACTCTGTCCATAGGACAACAATCAGTCGTATATTGCACAAATCTGGCCTTTATGGAAGAGTGGCAAGAAGAAAGCCATTTCTTAAAGATATCCATAAAAAGTGTTGTTTAAAGTTTGCCACAAGCCACCTGGGAGACACACCAAACATATGGAAGAAGGTGCTCTGGTCAGATGAAACCAAAATGGAACTTTTTGGCAACAATGCAAAACGTTATGTTTGGCGTAAAAGCAACACAGCTCATCACCCTGAACACACCATGCCCACTGTCAAACATGGTGGTGGCAGCATCATGGTTTGGGCCTGCTTTTCTTCAGCAGGGACAGGGAAGATGGTTAAAATTGATGGGAAGATGGATGGAGCCAAATACAGGACCATTCTGGAAGAAAACCTGATGGAGTCTGCAAAAGACCTGAGACTGGGACGGAGATTTGTCTTCCAACAAGACAATGATCCAAAACATAAAGCAAAATCTACAATGGAATGGTTCAAAAATAAACATATCCAGGTGTTAGAATGGCCAAGTCAAAGTCCAGACCTGAATCCAATCGAGAATCTGTGGAAAGAACTGAAAACTGCTGTTCACAAATGCTCTCCATCCAACCTCACTGAGCTCGAGCTGTTTTGCAAGGAGGAATGGGAAAAAATGTCAGTCTCTCGATGTGCAAAACTGATAGAGACATACCCCAAGCGACTTACAGCTGTAATCGCAGCAAAAGGTGGCGCTACAAAGTATTAACTTAAGGGGGTTGAATAATTTTGCACGCCCCAATTTTTCAGTTTTTGATTTGTTAAAAAGTTTGAAATATCCAATAAATGTCGTTCCACTTCATGATTGTGTCCCACTTGTTGTTGATTCTTCACAAAAAAATACAGTTTTATATCTTTATGTTTGAAGCCTGAAATGTGGCAAAAGGTCGCAAAGTTCAAGGGGGCCGAATACTTTCGCAAGGCACTGTATATAGATCAATTGTAATTTTGAGTGTTTTACTTTGCAAGGCATAATTTACATTAATTCAATTTAAACAGTCATGGTCCCCTGCAGATTTTGTTTAGTTCCAGGTTGGTTCAAAGGACGTCCCCGAGGACGTTTTTAGGACGTTCTTAGAACGTTGTGTCATGATACCCTGGAGGTTTTGTTTAGTTCCAGGTTGGTTCAAAGGACGTCCCCAAGGACGTTTTTAGGACGTTCTTAGAACGTTGTGTCATGATACCCTGCAGGTTTTGTTTAGTTCCAGGTTGGTTCAAAGGACGTCCCCGAGGACGTTTTTAGGACGTTCTTAGAACGTTGTGTCATGATACCCTGGAAGTTTTGTTTAGTTCCAGGTTGGTTCAAAGGACGTCCCCGAGGACGTTTTTAGGACGTTCTTAGAACGTTGTGTCATGATACCCTGGAGGTTTTCGTCTAGTTGCGGTGAAAATATGGTAAATCTACAAAAAGTTCCTGTATTTTTTACAGATAAATTAAGGCATTTTTTGTTAAAGGACAGTAGGCTGCTGACTTGTGACTCAACCGTACTTCGTGGTTGGAACTTACACTCTCGTGGTTGTTGTTAGCTACCGGAAGTTCCTGCTGCACCACCAGGTCTGTGGACATCATGGAGATGGGCAAGAATACATTTCTGCACAAAAAGTTGCAGTAAAAATAAAGTAAATATAACAACTTGAAGGCGTTATTTCGATACAGTGACAGTATGCTGCTGTAATCTGATTTCAATTACTGTTTAAATCTTATACTGTGAGCACAATTGGGACTCAGCCTTAAATGGAATTTGAACTCATAATCGATTGGTCACGAGCAACTTGAAACTTCCTGCTACAGAGCAGCTGTATCACCAGATCTGTGAGCTTGAAGGAGATACGACCACAGACTTATTGGCAAGAGTCCATTTCCGCTCTATGCTAAAAGATTCCCAGAATCAAATAGATAATGATCCAATTATCACCACCAACATAACATCAGCGTTAAACTAGCAGTGTTCAAGGACACTTGATGTAGAGTATACATCAATTATTTGGAGATTTGAACTTGCTTAATACTGTTTTGAAGTGCATCGATGTTTCTGCCACCACGTTCATACTTAATACTTGGAACACATATTAACACACTCGCAAACATGAAGGTTATGGTTAGGGTACACTGCAGTGTTGTTGCCTGGGGTACAAAAAAGGTCAAAGGTAAACTTCACAGGTACACAAACTAACTCAAATGGTGTAGTTCGGTACCTTGTAGTAGTGATGTGAAACCGAGGCTTTCTGAACAAATTGTGCCGAAAAACGATGAATTACTCAGAGCTTCATTATCGGTTCACAATGCACATTAGTGACATCTGCGGGTCAGCAATAAATAGCAACGTGTGGTTATCAGAGAGATGTTGAGGTTTCTTCACTGCTGTTTTGGTCAGAACTCTGTGGCACAGCGATAAGTCGTTGGCTTTAGTAGCCTATTAACAGTTGAAATACCAGGTTCGCATCTTACACCATGCTTCCCTTTGTTGATTTCGATATAAAAAACAGAATCAATGGCATTATTTAGGATGCTTAAGACAGAAGTTTATACTATACTAAATAAAACTAATTATTTGAACAACAGTGCAGAAAGTGTAGTTTCACATAATAAAATGTTTAAATGTTTCTTTTTACCTTCATTTAACTAGGCAAGTCAGTTAAAGATCAAATTCATATTTTTAATGATAACCTAGGAACAGTGGGTTAACGGCCTTGTTCAGGGGCAGAACAACAGATTTGTACTTTGTCAGCTCGGGGATTCGATCTAGCAACCTTTAGGTTACTTAGTCAACGCTAAATGGTGTGCCTTCAACGGGATTCGACTACATACCCTCACATCCCTGAATGATCCATAGTTCCCTACTCTACCTGCTGGGATACCGGTCATGTGAAAGTGTCAGTACAAAATCCTAACTTTATTTCATTATTTCTAAGTTCAGTGTCAAGTAGAGGTTGGTGTTTTGAAAGCAGCTTGGAATCAAAGAAAGCACCGGAACCCACAACGAAATCAGTGGGATCTTGCATTTAGCATCAAACGGTTTGAAAAAACCATGTGATCAAACAAAGCTTTGATGGCGTATTTCTGATAAAGTGATACACGCATCGTCACACTGCTTCAACGTTAGCTGCTTAGTGATTTCGACGCATGCCTCGGAGCTACGGTATCACACTTGCTGCCTATAGGGCACTTGCTGCCACTAGCAATGGTGCCAGTAACCTATAGGGCACTTGCTGCCACTAGCAATGGTGCCAGTAACCTATAGGGCCTTCACTGACTCTTCTGTTGACATCACTTGCTGCTTGGCAGCATATTGTAACAGCCTCATCCTATCAGAAGATTGCAGACTTGGCTTATTCGAGGTGTGGCTTTCAGCTAGCTCTTTTTGGTCTCCCATAAGAGGGAATGTCATCCCAGTTAATGTGGTCTGTTCATAAACACCAAGCTTGTAATTATATATAAATCTTTTTTTTTTTTTTTTTTTTTTTTTTTTATTTTTTTTTACCCCTTTTTCTCCCCAATTTCGTAGTATCCAATTGTTGTAGTAGCTACTATCTTGTCTCATCGCTACAACTCCCGTACGGGCTCGGGAGAGACGAAGGTTGAAAGTCATGCGTCCTCCGATACACAACCAACCAAGCCGCTGCTTCTTTAACACAGCGCACATCCAACCCGGAAGCCAGCCGCACCAATGCGCCGGAGGAAACACCGTGCACCTGGCCACCTTGGCTAGCGTACACTGCGCCCAGCCCGCCACAGGAGTCGCTGGTGCACGATGAGACAAGGACACCCCTACCGACCAAGCCCTCCCTAACCCGGGCGACGCTAGGCCAATTGTGCGTCGCCCCACGGACCTCCCGGTCGCGGCCGGTTACGACAGAGCCTGGGCGCGAACCCAGGACTCTGATGGCACAGCTGGCGCTGCAGTACAGCGCCCTTAACCACTGCGCCACCCGGGAGGCCCTATAAATCATTTTTTAACAAGTTGGATGCATTGTTGAGTGTTACATACATTGAGCGTTAGTGCTGATTGGACGGAGATTGTGACAGCTGGTTAAAAATTGCATCCCTTGACAAGGCAAGAACAGGAAGTATGTCAGGAGAAGTGCAGTATTATCATAAGTAGACGTGTGCTTGGAATACGGAGGAAGAATGGGAAAAAGAGAGGCAGAGGAGGTCTAAGAGAGAGAGGGAGGAAGGGAGGAAGAGGGTGATCTAGACTCTGTTAAAAATGGTGGGAAAAAGGGAGATGGCTTGTTAAAGAAGAATGGTAGAAAGTGTAAGCAGAATGAGTTGAAGACAGGAGGAGAAACGGAAGTGAATGAGGGCGAAGAATCCGAGGTGGTAGGTGTGGTGAAGTTCTCGAAGCCCGAGGGTCAGGATAAAGACTAATCTGTGACAGTAGGAGAAATGTTTTTGGAAAAAGTGGACCCTTGTCATTTTGAGGTTTCAGGGTGGGTGAAAACAGAGTTTGGTGCTGTGGAATCGGTAAGGGTAACCAGAAGTGGTCTCGTGATAATTGTTTGTGTTTCTGCTGGTCAGAGGGACCAGGCACTCCGTGTTAAACGAATGGGGGCAAGAGATGTGAATCGTTTCGCTCACAAGAAAAGTGCGCCATTGAAAGGAGTGATTACTGGGGCTGCGGTAAATGTGAACCTGACCTAAGGAAGGGGAAGATTTCCGGTAAATGTGAACCTGACCTAAGGAAGGGGAAGACTCCCGGTAAATGTGAACCTGACTTAAGGAAGGGGAAGACTCCCGGTAAATGTGAACCTGACCTAAGGAAGGGGAAGACTCCCGGTAAATGTGAACCTGACCTAAGGAAGGGGAAGACTCCCGGTAAATGTGAACCTGACCTAAGGAAGGGGAAGATTCCCGGTAAATGTGAACCTGACCTAAGGAAGGGGAAGATTCCCGGTAAATGTGAACCCGACCTAAGGAAGGGGAAGACTCCCGGTAAATGTGAACCCGACCTCAGGAAGGGGAAGACTCACGGTAAATGTGAACCTGACCTAAGGAAGGGGAAGACTCCCGGTAAATGTGAACCTGACCTAATGAAGGGGAAGACTCCCGGTAAATGTGAACCTGACCTAAGGAAGGGGAAGACTCCCGGTAAATGTGAACCTGACCTAATGAAGGGGAAGACTCCCGGTAAATGTGAACCTGACCTAAGGAAGGGGAAGACTCCCGGTAAATGTGAACCTGACCTAAGGAAGGGAAAGATTCCCGGTAAATGTGAACCTGACCTAAGGAAGGGGAAGACTCCCGGTAAATGTGAACCTGACCTCAGTAAGGGGAAGACTCCCGGTAAATGTGAACCTGACCTAAGGAAGGGGAAGATTCCCGGTAAATGTGAACCTGACCTCAGGAAGGGGAAGACTCCCGGTAAATGTGAACCTGACCTAAGGAAGGGGAAGATTCCCGGTAAATGTGAACCTGACCTAAGGAAGGGGAAGATTCCCGGTAAATGTGAACCTGACCTAAGGAAGGGGAAGACTCCCGGTAAATGTGAACCTGACCTAAGGAAGGGGAAGATTCCCGGTAAATGTGAACCTGACCTAAGGAAGGGGAAGACTCCCGGTAAATGTGAACCTGACCTAAGGAAGGGGAAGACTCCCGGTAAATGTGAACCTGACCTAAGGAAGGGGAAGACTCCCGGTAAATGTGAACCTGACCTAAGGAAGGGGAAGACTCCCGGTAAATGTGAACCTGACCTAAGGAAGGGGAAGATTCCCGGTAAATGTGAACCTGACCTAAGGAAGGGGAAGACTCCCGGTAAATGTGAACCTGACCTAAGGAAGGGGAAGACTCCCGGTAAATGTGAACCTGACCTAATGAAGGGGAAGACTCCCGGTAAATGTGAACCTGACCTAAGGAAGGGGAAGATTCCCGGTAAATGTGAACCTGACCTAAGGAAGGGGAAGATTCCCGGTAAATGTGAACCTGACCTAAGGAAGGGGAAGACTCCCGGTAAATGTGAACCTGACCTAAGGAAGGGGAAGATTCCCGGTAAATGTGAACCTGACCTAAGGAAGGGGAAGACTCCCGGTAAATGTGAACCTGACCTAAGGAAGGGGAAGACTCCCGGTAAATGTGAACCTGACCTAAGGAAGGGGAAGACTCCCGGTAAATGTGAACCTGACCTAAGGAAGGGGAAGACTCCCGGTAAATGTGAACCTGACCTAAGGAAGGGGAAGATTCCCGGTAAATGTGAACCTGACCTAAGGAAGGGGAAGACTCCCGGTAAATGTGAACCTGACCTAAGGAAGGGGAAGACTCCCGGTGTTTGTGATGCTTGTTGTTTGGTGCAACGCAGACAGGGTGGCGTGAGTGGTGAAACAGAAGTCATTGTCTGTTCTTTTGAGCTTTGATGTTGAGTCTTTGCCCAAAAAAAGTGATGTTAGGATGTATAAGTTATCCTGTACGAGCTTTTTGTGCCGATTACATTATGTTGTTACAGGTGTCAAGCTTATGGGCATGTGGCAGCAGTGTGTTGAATGGAGGTTCCTACTGTAGGTGTGAGAAATGTGCAGAAGGGCACGAGACAAAGGAATGTGTAGCATTAGGGAAAGTAGTGGAATGTGTTAATTGTAGGGGGGCCCATGGGGCAGGGGATCAGAAATGTCCCGTGTGAGAGAGGCAGGTTGAGATTTCCAGGATTAGAGTAGTGAAGAAAGTAGAGGAAGATGGGTCAAGGGGGAGGGATACTGAGAGGGGTGGTGTGAGTAGTAGATCTGTACCAGTATAGAGAGATAAACCAACAAGTGATATATGTTTCAGTAAGATTGGATTTTTGGCATTTATAGCAATTGTTATCAACTGTACTGCAGGGATGAAACATAAATCCCAGAAAATAGAGGTTGTGGTGGCAGCTGCAGAGGGGTATTTGGTTGTGCGAGACTTGACGTCAGAAGAGTTAAAGGATGTAATATGTGGTGGTATCCCATCCTTTCAGGCTGTTGGCCTGAGGTAGGACTAAATAGATTTAAATAGTGAAGTATTATTTTTTATTTTTTTGTGAGTGTAGTGTTAGATGGTAGGGTATTTATTTATTATTATAATTGTGTATTTTTTTTAAGCAAACTATAAGGGAGTTATACTCCAGTCTAGTAGGTGGTGGTAATGCAACATTTCTTGGATGCCAACCGCCTTTAAAGCTCAGCGAAGAAGAAGCCTGTAGTCTGCAAGTTATTCAGTGTTGTTAAAGGCCAGACATAAACTCAGCAAAAAAAGAAACGTCCCTTTTACAGGATTCTGTTTTCAAAGGTAATTCGTAAAAATCCAGATAACTTCACATATCTTCATTGTAAAGGGTTTAAACACTGTTTCCCATGCTTGTTCAATGAACCATAAACAATTATTGAACATGCACCTGTGGAACGGTCGTTGAGACACTAACAGCTTACAGACGGTAGGCAATTAAGGTCATAGTTATGAAAACATAGGACACTAAAGAGGCCTTTCTACTGACTCTGAAAAACAGGGTCCCTGCTCATCTGCTTGAATGTGCCTTATGCCTGCTGCAGGAAGGACTGCAGATGTGGCCAGGGCAATAAATTGCAATGTCCGTACTGTGAGATGCCTAAGACAGCGCTATAGGGAGACAGGACGGACAGCTGATCATCCTCGCAGTGGCAGACCATGTGTAACAACACCTGCACAGGATCGGTACATCCGAATATTACACCTGCGGGACAGGTACAGGATGGCAACAACAACTGCCCGAGTTACACCAGGAATGCACAATCCCTCTATCAGTGCTCAGACTGTCCGCAATAGGCTGAGAGAGGCTGGACTGAGGGCTTGTAGGCCTGTTGTAAGGCAGGTCCTCACCAGACATCACCGGCAACAACGTCGCCTATGGGCACAAACCCACCATCGCTGGACCAGACAGGACTGGCAAAAAGTGCTCTTCACTGACAAGTCGAGATTTTGTCTCACCAAGGGTGATGGTCGGATCCGCGTTTATCGTCGAAGGAATGAGCGTTACACCAAGGCCTGTACTCTGGAGCGGGATCGATTTGGAGGTGGAGGGCCTGTCATGGTCTGGGGCGGTGTGTCACATCATCATCGGACTGAGCTTGTTGTCATTGCAGGCAATCTCAACGCTGTGTGTTACAGGGAAGACATCCTCCTCCCTCATGTGGTACCCTATCTGCAGGCTCATCCTGACATGAACCTCCAGCATGACAATGCCACCAGCCATACTGCTCGTTCTGTGCGTGATTTCCTGCATGACCGTAATGTCAGTGTTCTGGCATGGCCAGCGAAGAGCCCGGATCTCAATCCCATTGAGCACGTCTGGGACCTGTTGGATCGGAGGGTGAGGGCTAAGGGCCATTCCCCCCAGAAATGTCTGGGAACTTGCAGGTGCCTTGGTGGAATAGTGGGGTAACATCTCACAGCAAGAACTGGCAAATTTGGCGCAGTCCATGAGGAGGAGATGTACTGCAGTACTTAATACAGCTGGTGGCCACACTAGATACTGACTGTTACTTTTGATTTTGACCCTCTCTTTGTTCAAATTCCAGTTAACAACCTGTTGTACATGAATTACTCTATAAATACACACAATGTTGTCAAATATGTGTTAAAAACACTGTGTATCAGAATGACTCCTTTTGGTTTGCAGGAATCATGTGAATCCAAATGTGAAAGATGACGTGATCGAGAGCTGCATGTAGCCACATGTGTACATTTTGTTCATATTCTTTACTAGTTAGTGAGTTATTAGCCCAGTTAAAAATTATTTGTAGTCAGCAATAGGGGAGTGATTTTTTTCTCGACATCTTTGAAAACCAAGGCAGTTTATGTTTTAAAGGGGCAGTGTTGTATTTTGAGACAGGCTTGAATAAGCTAAGTAGCCAATAGGCAGAGAGAAGCATAATTTGTCTGATTCTCAGTATTAATGGTATGGGAATAATAATGCATTTTATTTTGTAAAGTGGTTTCCTGCCTCAAACAACACAACAACATTTTCAGTCACCTCCTTGTCTGAAGGTTAAGTTGATAAACAGATGAAGTCTCATGGAATGTGGGCCTACATTGAACACCAAACTTTGGCTGTTACTGTCGGCTGAATGATAGAACCGCTATTTCAATGTTAAAATGTTATGGGATGCATTTTCTCCATTGTTTTTGATGGTAGGCCACTCTGGTAGACCTACATTATGATCAAATAGTCACTGTAGGCTACTTGGCCACTGCTAAACCTGTAACTTAAAGCAGGTACAGCCTCAGTGTTCATAGTAAACGCACACTGGAAGTTGCACAGAATCAAGTTTGAGCTCAGCAGACCAAACATTTGCTCAGTGCAAGGGAACATTGGTGGACACCACATCAAATGAGTGGATCCGGCTATGTCAGCCACACCTGTTGCTGACAGGTGTATAAAATCGAGCACACCGCCATGCAATCTCCATAGACAAACACTGGCAGTAGAATGGCCCTTACTGAAGAGCTCAGTCACTTTGTGGCACCTTCATAGGACGCCACCTTTCCAACAAGTCAGTTTGTCAAATTTCTCCCCTCTAGAGTTTCCCCCGGTCAACTGTAAATGCTGTTATTGTGAAGTGGAAAGGTCTAGGAGCAACAACAGCTCAGCCGCGAAGTGATAGGCCATTCAAGCTCACAGAACAGGAAATGCTGAAGCGCGTAAAAAATCGTCTGTCCTCGGGTTGCAACACTCACTGCCGAAATCCAAACTGCCTCTGGAAGCAATGTCAGCACAAGAACTGTTCGTCGGGAGCTTTATGAAATGGTTTCCATGGTGAAGCAGCCAAAGATCACACAAGCCAAAGATCACCACGCGCAATGCCAAGCGTCAGCTGGAGTGGTGTAAAGCTCGCCACCTTTGGACTCTGGAGTGACGAATCACGCTTCACCATCTGGCAGTCCGACGGAAGAATCTGAGCACGCTATCTGCCAGAATGCATCGTGCCAACTGTAAAATTTGGAATAATGGTTTGGCCTGTTTTTCATGGTTCAGGCCCCTTAGTTCCAGTGAAGTGAAATCTTAATGCTACAGCATACAATGAATGACATTCTACACGCCTCCCAGCTAATGGTATCAAGTTCTACTGTAGCCAAATGTGGGACACTATATAGTGAATAGCATGCCATGTCAGAAACAGGAAATTGGAATTATGGGTGAATTACAATGAATGGACATTTTTGAAGGTGTTGATACTTTTTTATTAGTTCAAGTCTGTTAAATGGAAATGACAAACTTTACACACCTTTTTAAACCTTGAATACACTATACGTTTGCATTTCCTGTTGTGCAGGAAATTTCCTGCAACATCCGAGTGATCCAATTAAGATCCTAAATCTGTAGTTAGCATTGTGTACTGTACCAGTTACCAATTGTGTTTGAGTTCTTCGAAGTATGTTAATGTCAGTTCATGAACCCCTCAGACTTCATACGCATCCCAAATGGCCCCCTATTCCCTACCAAAAGTAGTGCTCGACATAGGGAATAGGGGGCCATTTAGGGTATAATTTAGGGTGCCATTTTGGACACTTCCTTCACATTGTTTAGTTTGGCGTACCATCTCATCTGTTAAATAGATTATGCTGTATCTAGTACTGAGCGAATAGTTCTTTTTGAGGTCGGTTCAGTTTCGGTTCGATTATTAAAAAATATTCACGTTTTTCAATTTCTATCATTTCAAATAAATGTGCTATGCATTATGTGGGTTAAACGCTTTAACACAGAATAAAACAATTAACAGCAGTCACATTACTTTAAACCTCTTAAAGGAACCAACCCTTTTTTTCAACGACTTTATTATTTAATTCCAAGTCAACATCTCATCTCTATAGAGTTACTAGAGTTACTGCCTATGCTGTTTGACAAAATCACAATTTTAGTATTTCTTCAAAGTAAATATGGCATACTTTTTATGACGGCTGAAAATCTAAAATCACGTATTTTCAGGTTCGCTAAACTTTCTATCCCTCGATCGGTGCTTCTCTCTTCTCTCAGCGGGAAGGATTATAGTCATTGTAGTTAATTACCAAGTTTTCTGCGGTAAACTATGTACAATGTTGGCCTGTTGGAAATTACAACTCCCTACTACATCTCACAGTTCAGGATTGATCTAATTTATCGTTACATTTAAAAAAAACTCCACATCTAGCTAAAAAAAATTAACATTTTGGCATTCTGTCATTTCCACCAATTCTGCTCTCACTAAAAATGATCTCAGAACTGTATTTTGTATACATTTCAGGAAAATACAAGACGTTGCCCAATTTGTATAAAAATAAATGGTTGGTTACATCATTCTGTCAACACTCCTAAAACATACTGTAATGAGGTGGCAGGGTAGCCTAGTGGTTAGAGCATTGGACTAGTAACCGAAAGGTTGCAAGTTCAAATCCCCGAGCTCACAAGGTACAAAATCTGTCGTTCTGCCCCTGAACAGGCAGTTAACCCACTGTTCCTAGGCCGTCATTGAAAATAAGAATTTGTTCTTAACTGACTTGCCTAGTAAAATAAAGGTATAAAATGAGTAATCACTTTCTTAGAGTACTGTTGACTGGTCAACAGGGTTCTCTGTAACATCCAGGTCCCTTTTTATTGGTCAACAGGGTTCTCTGAACCTGACAAACTGTAACATCCAGGACCCTTTTTATTGGTCAACAGGGTTCTCTGAACCTGACAAACTGTAACATTCGGGTCCCTTTTTATTGGTCAACAGGGTTCTTTGAACCTGCCAAACTGTAACATCCAGGTCCCTTTTTATTGGTCAACAGGGTTCTCTGAACCTGCCAAACTGTAACATCCAGGTGAGTTAGGAGAAAGCCGACTCCTCCCCCGGAGGAAGGCTGTTGTCTATTTGCAGTTTGCGTCTCAAATGACACTCTATTCCCCACTCTGTTGAAGTGCACTATATAGGGAATAGGTGGCCATTAGGTCTTGGTTCATAGTAGTGCACTATATAGGGAATAGGTGGCCATTAGGTCTTGGTTCATAGTAGTGCACTATATAGGGAATAGGTGGCCTTTAGGTCTTGGATCATAGTAGTGCACTATATAGGGAATAGGTGGCCATTAGGTCTTGGATCATAGTAGTGCACTATATAGGGAATAGGTGGCCATTGGGTCTTGGTTCATAGTAGTGCACTATATAGGGAATAGGTGGCTATTAGGTCTTGGATCATAGTAGTGCACTATATAGGGAATAGGTTGCCATTTGCAACACCCCTGCTGATTGGGTGATGTGGCTCTGACAGGCCCTGGTGCTGTGCCAAACAGGATTACTGTGACAGGCGGCTGTGTCAGGGACTTAGCTGCATTAGTTCACTCCACTGGTTAAAAGGTTTATTTCAGGACTGGAGACTCCGTGTTAAGCAGCTCAGACGACACAGTGACAGGCGCTGGCGCGTTACACCACTGTGTTGATGCCTGCCATGCTTACCTCACCTGGGACCAGAACACATGACTGGGAGTAGAGGCAAAACTGAGAAAGACAACATTGCAAACAACTGCAATGGAGTAGATTGACTGGTTTTTTTTTTTACGTAAGGTTATGCATGCCGGCGTCTGCTACACAAAGATAGACGAAGTTAAAACGTCACAACGGGACACAATGTGACAGTCTAAGATTACGGTTTGAACGTACAAATACGTTAAAATATATATATATGCACGCATGACTGTCAATCTGTCTGCTAAATAGGCATATTATATTAGAACCAAAATAAAAACACATTCAATACACCAAACATTATTAGGTTAAATCTAGTTTACTCCAGACTATATGGGGATGTAATGTATTGTAAGACTATGTATAGGGAGCATTGGTCATTCACAAACTTCCTCCGTGGGATTCAGTGTTTAAAGGAAGTGGTTTTCGCCACTTCCTTTAAAAAAGGTGATGATCCTGCTTCTTTAAGTTCTGTCTCCACAGTAAGTATCTACAGAGAATAGTTCTTCACAGAAAGATTGGTGGCTATACTGTGAAGAGGTTACATCACATCAAGGCTTTTGTCTTCAGATTTCAAATTGAACCATGTTTCCTACATAGTGCACTAAATAGGGAATAGGGTGTAATTTGGGACACAATCCTATAACTCCTCAGGAACCAAAAGTGACACAATAAATCTACTTGGTCAGAACAACACAACAACCTCCATAGCATGAAATGTCTTGGCTGAATGACACCTGGGTTCAGTCACTATTTGAAATAATTTCCAATACTTTATCCTGGCTCGATTGAGATTGCCTTAAAACTGTATACTGTAAAAAAAAAAAAAATTAAAGTTTAAAAAACTGTATACCCTGCCCATCTGGCACTCCAGGCAGGTTAAAGTATTTTAAAGATTTCAAATAGTATTTGAACCCAGGTCTGGTAAGAGTATAGCTCTTTTTTGAAGTCTCATTCTTTTACAGCTGTACAGGTAGCTGAGAATCACACCATTTCCAGGTAAGGTCAGTGGAGTCAGATTGAAGAGCGGCTGCCTATCAGAATACCTTGCTGTGTTTATTACAGTGCTGGAGGGATACATCAGGGAAACTTCTAGAAGTAAAGCTATTGGCTATAAAAAAATATTGAAAAAACGGCATTACATTAACATGACTTGAACCTTAAGTTGGGTCAACTTTTATGTTGATCTCTGGTCGTATTACCTTCAAATCCCTCAGCATGAACATGGCATTAAGACTACTGTGGTATTTGTATTACAACGTACGTCACTGAGTGTCCTATGTCTAGTCAATCATGAGACATCCTTCAATCTAATAGCAGGTGCTTCTCCCCAAAGTCTATTTGAATGGAGAGTCAGCCACCATACCGCTATTGACAAGCTACATTGGACCCATGGTTTCCCAAGACAGCTAAATAAACAATAAACATTAAGTTCACCACCTTGTACAAATACCATTCTTCCAATGTGAAACCTACTGCAATAAGAGTGCATGATGAGGATGTTGTTTGGATATAGCCTGTACCATAGAATTAGAATGTGAGAATGGAACATTCTAATTCCATGGCCTGTACAGTAGTGTAACCATGGAATTAGAATGTGAGAATGGAACATTCTAATTCCATGGCCTGTACAGTAGTGTAACCATATAATTAGAATGTGAGAATGGAACATTCTAATTCCATGGCCTGTACAGTAGTGTAACCATGGAATTAGAATGTGAGAATGGAACATTCTAATTCCATGGCCTGTACAGTAGTGTAACCATATAATTAGAATGTGAGAATGGAACATTCTAATTCCATGGCCTGTACAGTAGTGTAACCATATAATTAGAATGTGAGAATGGAACATTCTAATTCCATGGCCTGTACAGTAGTGTAACCATGGAATTAGAATGTCAGAATGGAAAACTTCCTTTATCTTCCTTTTAACTTCACAACGACCGGCTCAGTAAACTTCTGGCCAGTCAGGAACTGCCACACCCCTCCTCTGTAGAACTCATTCCCAAAGGAATAGAGCCACGCGTTGAAAATAGGATTCGTTTTCGCCAAAACAGGAAGCAACTAGGAGATGAATAAAGATGTTTTCTTGTTAAAATATTTAAATAAAACAAATCTCCATTCAAATTTCATTGAACTAAAGAATTATCAAGCACTGAGAGAAAGGAACAAAGAAAAAAAAGACAAAAAAAATAGAATAAAAGGGGAAAAAGATAGAAGAAAAAGAACTGCTCACCATTCTCAGCTTTGGAGAGACCAGTCTGGCGTTGCCAAAGCAGGCGTAGATGCACATGATTTCGTAGGGTCCCCAGCAGAACAACAGAACCCTCAGTGGTATGCTGGTGTTCCACTGGAATACAAAGACAGTCAATAAAGTTGTATTGAATGGGACTTTTAAGGGTTAGAGCTATCTGGAATCCTTGGGATGTCCCTACCATACATTCTAACCCCTACACTTACTTTAATCCTGTTTAGACTTCTCTGGCTTTTGAAGTCACACAATAACATATCAAAATCACATAATGTATAAAAGAGCAGAACATAGTGACTATCATGTACCGCCACACAGAACATAGTGACTATTATGTACCGCCACACAGAACATTGTGACTCTATGTACCGCCACACAGAACATAGTGACTATTATGTACCGCCACACAGAACATAGTGACTATTATGTACCACCACACAGAACATAGTGACTATTATGTACCGCCACACAGAACATAGTGACTATTATGTACCGCCACACAGAACATAGTGACTATTATGTACCGCCACACAGAACATAGTGACTATTATGTACCGGCACACAGAACATAGTGACTATTATGTACCGCCACACAGAACATAGTGACTATTATGTACCGCCACACAGAACATAGTGACTATTATGTACCGCCACACAGAACATAGTGACTATTATGTACCGCCACACAGAACATAGTGACTATTATGTACCGCCACACAGAACATAGTGACTATATGTACCCCCACACAGAACATAGTGACTTATGTACCCCCACACAGAACATAGTGACAATGGAAGCAGGATGCACCTGAGCTCAATTTCGAGTCTCATAGCAAAGGGTCTGAATACTTATGTAAATAAGGTATTTATGTTTTTTATTTATTTGCAAAAATGTCTAAAAAATAATTTTCGCTTTGTGGGGTATTTGTGTGTATTTTTTCTCATCTATTTTAGAATAAGGCTGTAACGTAACCGAATGTGGAAAAAGTAAAGGGGTCTGAATACTTTCCTGAATGCCCTGTATATTGAGAAGTATGTTTTTCTGGCCAAAGATGAATGGTATTATTATAATGCGTTGTAATGTTCCAAAGAACATTCACATGTTCTAACGGTGGAATGTTGGAGGGTTTATTTACCCTGTGCTTGTGGATCTTCTTGAAGTATGCGTGAATGGCGTCGTAGTTGGACTTCATGACATAAGCAGGGAAGATAAGGTAAAAGACCGTCAGGGCTCCCATATAGGTCATGTAGTCCCTGTTGAATGGAGATGAACACGGACGGTATAACGACATACACTGTATTATACTGTGCATCTTTAAACATGGGGTATCCTCACTTGTCTAGGGTTGCTAAATTCTGGTCATTTTCCCAAAATTCCCCGATTTTACAGAAATCCTAGAGGATTCCGCAGCTCCTGATTTTTGCCCTCCTGATTCCGGGAATCTTCCAACTGGGACTTATTGAAAACCTTGGAATGTTGCAACCATAGTCAGCAGGAGACATTGCTAGACAGCATTGTTTTTATTGTCCGAAATGAATCATCCCAATCCATTAGAGATTTTTTGGAAGTGCTCGTTCTGTGTGTGAAATGCTGGATGTTTTCAACTGGGGTAAAGAGCCTACTTTTGAGGTAATCTGCTTGGTTGTCTTAAATCCCAGTTTCTGTTATTCCATTGTTTACATTTGACTAAGCAAAACAGTGATGTCAACAGCTGGTTTAGACAGAAGGGTATTTGGGAGTCAATCTTTAGACTTTGTCTTGTAGGGTCTCTGGTTGAAACATCAACACGTGTAGAGGTAACAGTGTGTGAGGAAGTTGTTGTTTTACAATTAAATTACCTTCAGGTCTGGAATTCCCTGTACCACAGATGAGAGAGAACATGAGGGTGTGCGCACATTTCATTTTCTGACTGTAAATCGCTCTGGATAAGAATGTCTGCTAAATAACGTACAATTTAATATAAACGTAGCCTACATGTCTCCTTTGGTGTAGTCTAGTGTGCAGCAGGTCCTCATGGGCTCAAAGTCATAAACTCCCCAACCAATCAGAGGGACGGCCGCCCAGATGATGGCCAACCCCCAGATAATGATTGAAATAGTCCAGGCCGTGCTCCAAAACAGCTTCTGATCTGGAACATAATAAAGTTATGTTTATTGGAATTTGCAAGAGTATGTTTGTAGCTTTGTAGATGTATATAGAACATCAATAAATAAAATGTTTAATAAATCCATAACGCTATAGTAAATGACATGAACACATACTGGGAAAGGGCAAATGGGGAGACCTAGTCAGTTGTACAACTGAACGCATTCAACTGAGATGTGTCTTCCGCATTTGAGGACGCATGGCTTTCGACCTTCGTCTCTCCCGAGCCCGTACGGGAGTTGTAGCGATGAGACAAGATAGTAATTACTAACAATTGGATACTACAAAATTAGGGAGAAAAAGGGGGTAAAATTGTAAAAAAAAATATTAAAAAAAAGAAGAAATGTGTCTTCCGCATTTAACCCAACCCTTCTGAATCAGAGAGGTGCAGGGGGGCTGCCATAATCAACATCCACAGCGCCCGGGAAACAGTGGGTTAACTGCCTTGCTCAGGGGCAGAACGACATATTCTTACCTTGTCAGCTCGGTTACTGGCCCAACGCTCTAACCACTAGGCTACCTGCCGCCGTACAGTAGGATACTACTCACTGGTCACATATTGGTGATATCTGTCCCAGGCGATGGTAGCCAGGAAACTGATAGAGGCCAGAACTGCTGTCATCCCCATGAAGGCGTGGTTGCTACATCCGTCTTGGCCCCAGGGCCAGTGTCTAGGGTGACGAGAAGAGAGGAGCACATTTAGGCTGCGTTTACACAGGCAGCCCAATTCCGATATTTTGCCTGATTATTTACAAAAGATCGATCTGATTGTTTTTTTACCAAACAATTATTGACAAAATATCAGAATTGGGCTACCTGTCTAAACACAGCCTTGGTGTTTGTATTCCCATCAGGCATAAACATGGTGACTCATATTGCTGCAAATTGTTATATCAAATACACCTGCTTTGGGTTGTGATTCTATACAGTTGAACTATGACATCAGGATCACATACATTAACAACTGTTCAACATTACAGTTATGGGCGATTCCTCTCCTAACAAAAGAAGACCATGATTTTGGGGGATTTTTTACATAGAAGGTTCCTTTTGGTGGTTGAATTCTTGATATATATTTGACATTTGTATCTTAAAAAGGATAATTGAGAAATAATTAATTGACATTTTAATATTTGTGACATGTTGGCCTTACCCTTTCGTCCCTTAAGACTCCATATTGTTTCATCTGTAGATGAAAATCGGTGTCATATTAAACTCTGCTGCTTGTTCTTGTTATGCTTGTTATAAAGTACATTCATTTGTCAATATTGAAAAATATAAATACATTAAATACATTATTTTTAAATATAGTTTTTTTGCATAATAACAGGCATATTAAAGTTCCACCCGTGGAATCCCTGATACTTTTAGAGTTATGATCCAATTAGTACGCATTACCAACAGGGTGAATGCGAAAATGTATTCAAATAATTATCACCCTCTACTGGTGATTTGCAGGATGTGAAATTATACAAATAAAAGGAGGGCTGTGATTGGTCACATTGCCTACTCTACCATTTTCTCTGTATAAAATGGGTCATAACTTTAAAACTAGCAGAGATCCCTCTGGATCCCTCTCTACGTCGCCCGTAGAGTATATGATGTTCAACATTGATGTTGAACAATTTGCCCTAACCAACATTTCTATATTTTTCAATAATTATAAAATATGTTTTTGAAATCAAATTACTACTCATATTAGAGAACAAGTAGAAAAGCTACAGTTGACGCCCATTTTGTTGGTGTCTTAAAGGAGACCTGGGTCAGGCCAAAATGTCACAAATTTTCAAACTTCATTAAAAAAAAAAGTTCAATTATGCTTGAAGATACAAATGTCAGATACATGTCAACAATGCTTCCTCCAAAGGACCCTTATATGGATTACATTTCATGAAAATCTAAAACAAAAAAAAGAGTCATTTTTTCCCTAGTTTCGTGAGCAATCACCCTTTTGTGTAGTATAGCATATATCCATTATAGCTACTCAGAAATACATGATACATGTGCCTTACTTGAATGCCTCTCTAGAAAGAATGTCAGCACAAATCATTCTGTAAACCACTTTTAGATCAATGCATAAACGCATGTTTTGCAACAACTATTGTACACAAAAATGAATGCAGTGTCAGAGGACAAAAATGCATACCTATAAAATAAACTGGCGAAAGCAGCGATCAGGCCGTTTAAATTGAGCACAATGTCAGCCACAGCAAGGTTAAACACAAGAAAATTACTGGGAGTTCGCATTTGCTTTACGCTAATATAGGCCAATATTGAAATGGCGTTGAGGAAGAATCCAAGAAGACCTAAAACACACACAGGAAAGAAAGAAAGCATCAAGGGAAACAACTTGTGATAGATTCCATGATATAAACAGACTAAATGGAGGTTACACGTATTGGATATGTCCGAAATTGTTGAATTTTAAGCACACATACTTTTATTTCACTTTCACATTTCAACCTTACAAAAACATAATCTTACAATTATAGCACATAATAGCAATTATCACATTGACATACATGGATGATTTGAAGTTGCCAAATTGCTGTCATTACTTGAAGAATCTTCAAAGCATTTCTCGGGCCAAATTATTTTTGTTTTGTCCGACTTTAAATTCTTTAGGCCTATCCATTTAAGATCCCTTTAAAAGCCCACAGGGCTCCATCCTCTGGCAGCCGTTTCTCTAGTGCAAATAAATAACAACTTTCGTTTCAACATATTTGGCATAAAATATTTCACTTACCCCCAACAAGAAGAGCTGAACCGAATGCAAACATGTCAAAATCGGAGAATCCCTCCGGTAATGTGTATGCTGCCATTTTTTAATGGCTACTATAATTGTCGGGACACTACAGATAATTCCTCTAC
Source organism: Oncorhynchus clarkii lewisi (assembly GCF_045791955.1). Lineage (NCBI taxonomy): Eukaryota > Metazoa > Chordata > Actinopteri > Salmoniformes > Salmonidae > Oncorhynchus > Oncorhynchus clarkii. Next base: position 24,887 of record NW_027258965.1, on the reverse strand, counting down.
GTTTATTTTCGCTTCTAAAAGTGCCAGAGGTTTCTAAGACTGAACTCCTTATAAACGCTCTTTCACGTGAAAAGACATTCAAGGACTTATCTCAAGAAAAAAAACCTTACCAATCCCTACAGGAATGTTCTAATTAGAGGTACAATGATAATGATAGAGTATGCTACACATTGGATATTAACTATTTTCTTATTTTTCCGAAAATATATTTTTCTTTGTGTTCATTGAAGTGGTGTCTGCGCACCTAGTGCGCACGCGCAGCTCGCTGATCTATAAAACAACTGATAAGGAGCCCGCCTATCTCACATTATAGGCTACTACTGACCAGTGGTAGTCACTGAACTCTAAACCCACAGGTCATAGATTATCCTTAGTAGACATTATACGGCACATGACGATGAAGGATATCTCTCATAGGACGGCGCACAAATGACCCAGCGTCGTCCTGGTTAGGGTTTGGCCGGTGTAAGGCCGTCATTGTAAATAAGAATTTGTTCTTAACTGACTTTGTCTAGTTAAATAAAGTTTAAATAACATATAAATATATATTTAGATAGGTAGGCCTACAGATGAAGGATCTTAGTTTGAGCCAGTTTGCTATGGCAGGAAAATGATCCAGCACCAACGGGAAACGTGAATTATTATGTGGATTATAATTAACGGATAGGGCTAATCAAGTCTGTCATATTAAAGTATAAATTACAAACTTTAGAAGCCTTTTTAAACCTCGAATACACTACAAGTTAGAATTTCCTACTATGCAGGAAAATGCTCAGCAACCAAAGAGTGATCAAATTAAGATCCTACATCTTTACCTGCTGCCTTCACCATCCATGACATCATAAACATAGACCTACAGTAGCTTAAAGTGCTAGCTGGAAGCTGACAAAGCATATTGAATGGACTGAGAGACCCTGGTCCAGTGCATTATCGGTTTCACCATTTTCACAAAGCAACATGTTGACATTTAATAATCCTTCAATCTGGTTTAACTTGGTGGGTGAAATCAAATCTGACTTCCACGGAACGTAACTCTGTTAGCGATGTCCCTACGTCACCCCAACCTGTACACGGGATATTGGTTATACATTTATTGTCATTAAGACATTTTGTATAATAAATATATATATATACACACAACACAAAAATGAACACCAAGAATCAGAACAGACAAAGCAATCACAGTCGACACCATATTGTCATACAGGGAGCATGACAAATCAAAAAGAAAGCAGCCAGTTTAATGTATTCATGTCACCGGGAACAGATCAAGCCTCCTATAGTATAAATGAATTGTCTACTTCAGTGTTAATGCCAAGTACAGTACATCAAGATGGAGAAAACGGATATCAACTGATATCTCTATGTAATTTTACAAGTTATAAATTCAATATCAATATGTATATATATATATATATATATATATATATATATATGGGTCAAAGCATTAGATGGCATTATGACTAGGCTCTTTGAGTTGGTATGTGATACATTAGCTCAGTTTCATCCTTCATCCGTAGAGCCCAAAGCCTTGGATAGCCTAGAGATGGCCCCAGGTTCATACTTCATCAGTAGAGCCCAAAGCCTTGGATAGTCTAGAGATGGTCCCAGGTTCATACTTCATCCGTAGAGCCCAAAGCCTTGGATAGCCTGGAGATGGTCCCAGGGTCATTCTTCATCCGTAGATCCCAAAGCCTTGGATAGCCTGGAGATGGTCCCAGGTTCACACTTCATCAGTAGAGCCCAAAGCGTTGGATAGCCTAGAGATGGTCCTAATGTACTGTAACAACAGTAAAGACTTAAACAATAGAGCTTGCTGGCGTCCCAATTGGCACCCTATTCCCTATTTACTGCACTACCCTTGACCAGCGACCAGGACCGGTAGTTCACTAGTCTTGACCAGCGACCAGGACCAGTAGTTCACTACTCTTGACCAGCGACCAGGACCAGTAGTTCACTACTCTTGACCAGCGACCAGGACCAGTAGTTCACTACTCTTGACCAGCGACCAGGACCAGTAGTTCACTACTCTTGACCAGTGACCAGGACCAGTAGTTCACTACTCTTGACCAGCGACCAGGACCAGTAGTTCACTACTCTTGACCAGCGACCAGGACCAGTAGTTCACTACTCTTGACCAGCGACCAGGACCAGTAGTTCACTACTTTTGACCAGCGACCAGGACCAGTAGTTCACTACTCTTGACCAGCGACCAGGACCAGTAGTTCACTACTCTTGACCAGAGACCAGGACCAGTAGTTCACTACTCTTGACCAGCGACCAGGACCAGTAGTTCACTACTCTTGACCAGCGACCAGGACCAGTAGTTCACTACTCTTGACCAGCGACCAGGACCAGTAGTTCACTACTCTTGACCAGCGACCAGGACCAGTAGTTCACTACTCTTGACCAGCGACCAGGACCAGTAGTTCACTACTTTTGACCAGCGACCAGGACCAGTAGTTCACTACTCTTGACCAGCGACCAGGACCAGTAGTTCACTACTCTTGACCAGAGACCAGGACCAGTAGTTCACTACTCTTGACCAGAGACCAGGACCAGTAGTTCACTACTCTTGACCAGCGACCAGGACCAGTAGTTCACTACTCTTGACCAGTGACCAGGACCAGTAGTTCACTACTCTTGACCAGCGACCAGGACCAGTAGTTCACTACTCTTGACCAGCGACCAGGACCAGTAGTTCACTACTCTTGACCAGCGACCAGGACCAGTAGTTCACTACTTTTGACCAGCGACCAGGACCAGTAGTTCACTACTCTTGACCAGCGACCAGGACCAGTAGTTCACTACTCTTGACCAGAGACCAGGACCAGTAGTTCACTACTCTTGACCAGCGACCAGGAACAGTAGTTCACTACTCTTGACCAGCGACCAGGACCAGTAGTTCACTACTCTTGACCAGCGACCAGGACCAGTAGTTCACTACTCTTGACCAGCGACCAGGACCAGTAGTTCACTACTCTTGACCAGCGACCAGGACCAGTAGTTCACTACTTTTGACCAGCGACCAGGACCAGTAGTTCACTACTCTTGACCAGCGACCAGGACCAGTAGTTCACTACTCTTGACCAGAGACCAGGACCAGTAGTTCACTACTCTTGACCAGAGACCAGGACCAGTAGTTCACTACTCTTGACCAGCGACCAGGACCAGTAGTTCACTACTCTTGACCAGCGACCAGGACCAGTAGTTCACTACTCTTGACCAGCGACCAGGACCAGTAGTTCACTACTCTTGACCAGCGACCAGGACCAGTAGTTCACTACTCTTGACCAGCGACCAGGACCAGTAGTTCACTACTTTTGACCAGCGACCAGGACCAGTAGTTCACTACTCTTGACCAGCGACCAGGACCAGTAGTTCACTACTCTTGACCAGCGACCAGGACCAGTAGTTCACTACTTTTGACCAGAGACCAGGACCAGTAGTTCACTACTCTTGACCAGCGACCAGGACCAGTAGTTCACTACTCTTGACCAGCGACCAGGACCAGTAGTTCACTACTCTTGACCAGCGACCAGGACCAGTAGTTCACTACTCTTGACCAGCGACCAGGACCAGTAGTTCACTACTCTTGACCAGCGACCAGGACCAGTAGTTCACTACTCTTGACCAGCGACCAGGACCAGTAGTTCACTACTCTTGACCAGCGACCAGGACCAGTAGTTCACTACTTTTGACCAGAGACCAGGACCAGTAGTTCACTACTCTTGACCAGCGACCAGGACCAGTAGTTCACTACTCTTGACCAGAGACCAGGACCAGTAGTTCACTACTCTTGACCAGAGACCAGGACCAGTCGTTCACTACTCTTGACCAGCGACCAGGACCAGTAGTTCACTACTCTTGACCAGCGACCAGGACCAGCAGTTCACTACTCTTGACCAGAGACCAGGACCAGACCAGTTCACTACATAGGGAAAAGGGTAGAATTTGAATCCCACTTAAACTGGATGAATAATATTACATTGTAATCAAAGACCCCACCTTTTATGGCACGAGAAACAACACCCACAGATTCTACCGCTAGTGTAGTGTGCCTGTGTTGCCTATTGGGACATAGTTCATTTCACCTACCGTTATAATCTGTTGATGTAGCAATAAAACAAAGATTGCACTGTTGATGTAAGTCCAGATGCCTTAGTTTGGACTTTAGACATTGAATAACACACAATTGTTTAACATTTCAAAACTCAACTCATTCCTCGATCTGTCAGCCCCTAGACTGTAGTTTATTACTAAAGCAGAAGGCAGCCCTCTTTATAAATACTAATTCACATTACTTAGGACACACACACACACACACACACACACACACACACACACACACACACACACACACACACACACACACACACACACACACACACACACACACACAACCTAGAGCCCAGATAAAACATGCTAGTGGAGGAGGTTTTTTTCATGTGCTAGAAAACCCCTCCAGAATGAAAGTGGGTTTAAGATGTATTAATACTGTAAGGGCCATAGATAGATGACTGGATTAAAGACACATAGTTGTTTGGGGGCTGGGATTTGCCTCCTGGTCGCAAATTCGCTTGAAATCTTTAAAGCTTTTGTCTGCACCTGGCTGTTTATGGGCCGGTCCCAAACCGCACCCTATTCCCTATATAGTGCATTACTACCCTATGGGCCCTGGTCAAAAGTAGTGCACTATATAGGGGATAGGGTGCCATTTCGTGATGCATTTTACATCAGTGTCTGAATAGAGACCGGGGACAGACTGTGTACTCACACTAAGCCACTCTCACAGATGGAAAGTGTGTCATGAGGAGGGATCAGTAGTTTTGCAGACTAATAGATGTCCAGACCTACAGGAACAAGGGGCTATAAACATTAAGTGGATGAAGAAGCATAGTCATAGAATGTTGAAACCGTCAGAAGCCCTTGTGTAGAATGCTTACTCTGACTCTAGAACCCTGACGTTGACTCTAGAACTCTTACTCTGACTCTAGAACCCTAACTTTTGACTAGAACTGTGACTCTAGAACACTGACTTTGACTCTAGAACGCTTACTCTGACTCTAGAACTCTGACTCTAGATCCCTGACTTTGACTCTATAACTCTGACTCTGACTCTAGAACCACGACTCTGACTCTAAAACCCTGACCCTGACTCACCAAAATATACAGGTTAAGAAAGTTTACAAATCAAATGGATGGATTGTTTTCTATTACTCTTAGCTGCCATCTAGTGGTGCGTTCCATGTTATGTAGGGTCCCACTGGGGTCTAGAACACTGTACCCCACAGTGCATTGGGGGAAAGGAGGCTGCTACTGGTATGGGTTTTGATAATACTGGTGGATATCTTTCATCGGTGTGACTTTGTTAATAGATATTTAGCCTGAAAATACTGCACAAAGTTTCAAAAATGTAAGAAATAATGAGTTCATGTCAAAATCATGGTATGCAACCTTTTAATGACAGACTATGGTAATAGTTATGTTTGAAAAAATAATAGATTCCTTTTGCACTTACCTTATATTGTCACATTCAAGAAAATGCATGCAGTGCCTCTATAAAAGTAAATGAACCACCAAAACTAATGGTCCCCTCCCATCTCTATCTCTATAATAAACCCCAACTATAGGGAAGTGTTTTACTCTGCATATAAACTAATGGTCCCCTCCCATCTCTATAATAAACCCCAACTATAGAGAAGTGTTTTACTCTGCATTTAGACTGATGGTCCCCTCCCATCTCTATAATAAACCCCAACTATAGAGAAGTGTTTTACTCTGCATATAAACTAATGGTCCCCTCCCATCTCTATAATAAACACCAACTATAGAGAAGTGTTTTACTCTGCATATAAACTAATGGTCCCCTCCCATCTCTATAATAAACCCCAACTATAGAGAAGTGTTTTACTCTGCATATAAACTAATGGTCCCCTCCCATCTCTATAATAAACCCCAACTATAGAGAAGTGTTTTACTCTGCATATAAACTAATGGTCCCCTCCCATCTCTATAATAAACCCCAACTATAGGGAAATGTTTTACTCTGCATATAAACTAATGGTCCCCTCCCATCTCTATAATAAACCCCAACTATAGGGAAATGTTTTACTCTGCATATAAACTAATGGTCCCCTCCCATCTCTATAATAAACCCCAACTATAGGGAAATGTTTTACTCTGCATATAAACTAATGGTCCCCTCCCATCTCTATAATAAACCCCAACTATAGAGAAGTGTTTTACTCTGCATATAAACTAATGGTCCCCTCCCATCTCTATAATAAACCCCAACTATAGAGAAGTGTTTTACTCTGCATATAAACTAATGGTCCCCTCCCATCTCTATAATAAACCCCAACTATAGAGAAGTGTTTTACTCTGCATATAAACTAATGGTCCCCTCCCATCTCTATAATAAACCCCAACTATAGAGAAGTGTTTTACTCTGCATTTAGACTGATGGTCCCTTCCCATCTCTATAATAAACCCCAACTATAGAGAAGTGTTTTACTCTGCATTTAGACTGATGGTGCACTCCCATCTATATAATAAACCCCAACTATAGATAAGCGTTTTTACTCTGCATATAAAAATAAGCAAACCTACACAGCTCGTTAATCAACTGCCAGGAGGCAATACTCGCGTAAATGAAAATAACCCAATTCCTTTCCACTAATCCCTCCGTTCTTTTTTATCTCAGGCTTCGGGAACGACGTTCAGACCAATATGGGATACTGAGATAGCAGGACACACACATGATGCATCGCAGGCTCGGGAAGAACAAAATAAACAGTACTTTTAAAAAAGATCTAACTATCTTCTATATTTGATAGTGAAGTTTCGGAGAGAAAATGGTTCAAGGTTTTAGTCTGTGTTTCTGCTTGGCATTACTTTGCCTCGGACGGTGTGTATGCAGCACGTGTCCGTTTCAATGTAGCTGTTTCTTTCACAAACTATCGGACGGATCCAAAGCAAGGTAAGACCAATGCAATTATTACAAATAATTAAAATCTTAATGTCAACACCTTCTATATGTTGTTTTTCTGTTGTGTGCTACTGGGTCGGAATATGCAGGTAAAATCAGCTCTTTTTTTGTTTATATAGGTCTGAGGATTAATTTGCGCTGCTCTAATCCCCTTTCATTTTAACTAGGCAAATCAGTTAAGAACACATTCTTATTTACAATGACAGTGGGATAATTGCCTTGTTCTGGGACAGAATGACAGATTTTTAACCTTGGGATTCGATCCAGCAACCTTTTGGTTACTGGCCCAACACACTCGGCTATCTACCGCTCTTCATTGATCCTGGTGTATTCACCACGTTTAGACCCAGAGGAATAAAATAAGCGAAAAAACAACGATTAAAAACAGAGCAAATCAAATATTTAGTGTGATTTTTTTTGTATGCATTAATTGTCAAGCTATCCTATGTCATGAACACATGGTTAATTGAGTCAACCTTGTAATACCGTTGAATTATCTACATAACCCTGTTATAATAGGTTATACAGTGACATTCACTAACCTGTGTTTACCTTTCTTTCCATCTATCTAGGAGTGTCCTTTGCAATGACCCAGAGATCACTCTAATCCCACCCAACTTTCCTACAGACACCTCGAAACTGCGGATCGAGAAGACTGCCATCACAAGGATCTCCAGCGAAACCTTTCACTACCTCAACAGTTTGGAATTGCTCTGCATTTCTTTCAACTCTCTGAACTCTTTGAATGTAGACAGCTTCCGTGGCCTGAGAAGTCTGGATGAGCTGAGACTGGAAGGGAACGCTCTCACCTCTTTCCCCTGGGAATCTCTGACTGATATGCCCGACCTGAGGCTACTGGACTTGCATAATAATAAGATATTGTCGATCCCGACCGAGGCGGCCATCTATATCAAGAACCTGACCTACCTGGATTTATCTAGCAACAGCCTAGTCACGGTTCCTCCTGAGGTTCTCTTTACGTGGTTATCTGTGAAACCATCTCAAGGAGATGGGGAAAGTTCCAAATATATTCTAGGTAAGGATCTAAACAACCAATTAAGCAATTAATTAATCAATCAATTCCAATTAAAGCTATCTTTATTTACCTAGAGGGAATCCCATTTGGTTTGCAAGCCTTAAATGACATGAAATTGATACACAGGAAAAGGTTTTAAAAATATGCTATCTACAACATTGCTTGTCAAGGTGGTTTTATCCCAACATGCATTTCATGAGTACCTTTGGTGTGTTACATAGCATTACATGGACAGTTGGAGGAGACAGCATCAGCATTTGGGAGTAGTGTAAGGATTACTCTAATTATAGTAAAGGTAGCCATACTGTAGTGTTAATTGTGACTACATTCACTAGTCTCACTTCAAACTAGCATGATTACTTCTACTTTCAATTACTTTTTTTTTGCTAAACTGCCATTGTAAACACATAATACATGGTCATAGTTCAGACAGAGCAAAAACGTTAAGACCAAAAAGCATATCTATCTTATCTATTGCCATGCTAAAAGTGATGTTGTTTTTATTTTACCTTTGTTTAGCTACCATTGTTGTTACCTTACCTACTTTAGTTGAATGTACTCACTCTTAAGTCGCTCTGGATAAGAGCGTCTAATAAACACAAACAAAAATGTATTTTCTGGTGAAATGTTTATTTTCTTCATTGATGTAGGTCTCCATGACAACCCGTGGCTGTGCGACTGCCGGCTCTATGACGTGGTCCAGTTCCAGAAGTCTCCGTCGCCATCCGTGACTCTGATCGACACCAGGCTGCACTGCGCGGACCCAGAGAGCCTGTCGGGAGTGTCATTCAGCGAGACGGAGCTCCGGAAGTGCCAGGAGCCCCGTGTCCACACGGCTGTGGCCCGGGTCAGGAGCTCCCTGGGGAACAACGTCCTGCTGCGCTGTGGGACAATCGGAGTCCCAGTACCAGAGCTGTCCTGGACCCGGGCAGACGGTAAACAGATGAACGGCACTTGTGAGTTCCATTGATTTATTGATTGAATGCATTTAATGTGTAACAAATAGATATACAGCCAAAAACAAGCAGTAGCTACAGTACATACGTTAAAAAAATGGATAAAGGGTAACACAAAACAGTTAGTTTGGCTAAACCTGCTCCAGTCATGGCAGGTTGTAGCCTAGTCCCAGATCTGTTTGTGCTGTCTTGGAAACTCTTATGGTCATGTTTGGCGTAGTTGGCAAGACAGCACAAGCAGATCTGGGACCAGGGAATACATGACTGCCTATTGCCTAAAATAAGTACGTACTTAGGAAATCTATTTTTGGCACTGTACAGTCAGAAGCTGAAATAGACTGGATTACAGATGGATGGATTTATTTCCTAGATTACAGATGGATGGATGTATTACCTAGATTACAGATGGATGGATTTATTTCCTAGATTACAGATGGATGGATTTATTTCCTAGATTACAGATGGATGGATTTATTTCCTAGATTACAGATGGATGGATTTATTTCTTAGATTACAGATGGATGGATTTATTTCTTAAATTACAGATGGATGGATTTATTTCCTAGATTACAGATGGATGGATTTATTTCCTAGATTACAGATGGATGGATTTATTTCTTAGATTACAGATGGATGGATTTATTTCCTAGATTACAGATGGATGGATTTATTTCCTAGATTACAGATGGATGGATTTATTTCCTAGATTACAGATGGATGGATTTATTTCTTAGATTACAGATGGATGGATTTATTTCTTAGATTACAGATGGATGGATTTATTTCCTAGATTACAGATGGATGGATTTATTTCCTAGATTACAGATGGATGGATTTATTTCCTAGATTACAGATGGATGGATTTATTTCCTAGATTACAGATGGATGGATTTATTTCCTAGATTACAGATGGATGGATGTATTACCTAGATTACAGATGGACGGATTTATTTCTTAGATTACAGATGGATGGATTTATTTCTTAGATTACAGATGAATGGATTTATTTTCTAGATTACAGATGGATGGATTTATTTCCTAGATTACAGATGGATGGATTTATTTCCTAGATTACAGATGGATGGATTTATTTCCTAGATTAGATGGATGGATTTATTTCCTAGATTACAGATGGATGGATTTATTTCCTAGATTACAGATGGATGGATTTATTTCCTAGATTACAGATGGATGGATTTATTTCCTAGATTACATATGGATGGATTTATTACCTAGATTACAGATGGATGGGTTTATTTCGTAGATTACAGATGGATGGATTTATTTCCTAGATTACAGATGGATGGATTTATTTCCTAGATTACAGATGGATGGATTTATTTCCTAGATTACAGATGGATGGATTTAATTCCTAGATTACAGATGGATGGATTTATTTCCTAGATTACATATGGATGGATTTATTTCCTAGATTACAGATGGATGGATTTATTTCCTAGATTACAGATGGATGGATTTATTTCCTAGATTACAGATGGATGGATTTATTTCTTAGATTACAGATGGATGGATTTATTTCCTAGATTACAGATGGATGGATTTATTTCCTAGATTACAGATGGATGGATTTATTTCTTAGATTACAGATGGACGGATTTATTTCCTAGATTACAGATGGATGGATTTATTTCCTAGATTACAGATGGATGGATTTATTTCCTAGATTACAGATGGATGGATTTATTTCCTAGATTACAGATGGATGGATTTATTTCCTAGATTACAGATGGATGGATTTATTTCCTAGATTACAGATGGATGGATTTATTTCCTAGATTACAGATGGGTGGCCTGATTTCTTTTCACTAATTGATCTAACCACTTTTTCTTTCGTATTTCTTTGATAGTTCAGGAAGAAGTTTCAAAGGAGGGAATCATTTGGTCCATCCTGAGTGTTCGTGCTGTCTCTTACAGGGACTCTGGGAAATACATCTGCAAAGCGACCAACTTCCTGGGGACTGCAGATACCATCATCTCCCTAGTTATCACAGACTCCTTAAAAAATGAGGAACAAGGTGGCAGCTCCAAGACTAAAAAACAAAGGGGACGGAAAACCGGTGGGTTTGGGAAAGCTGCCTACCAGGATAAACTTGTTGCAAAATACCTACCTCCACCAACCACCACGGCAGTCACGCCCATCATCGAACCACTAGGACCGGGCGGTTTTACAGGAAAGTATGATATCGAGAGCTACGATATCTCCAACAGCGTGGTTGACGGACAGACGCCCGGTCCTCCCATCACGGAGACGGCGATGCAGGAAGTGGAGAAGGAGGTCCTTAGCAACCTAGCAGCCGACGCCTCTTCTTTACAGGCACCGGAACCGCCGGAGAAACGGGTGGTGCGTTCGGTGAAGATAATCGGGGACACCGATCACACCGTCTCCCTGAACTGGCGGGCCCCGGCGGCAAAGAACACCACCGAGTTCAGCGTCCTGTACGCCGTGTTCGGCGAGAGGGACATGCGGAGGATCAACGTCGCTGCGGGAAAGAACCGGATCACTATTGAGGGCCTTGTGCCAAGGACAAAGTACATCGCCTGCGTCTGCGTCAAAGGCCTGATCCCTAAAAAGGAGCAGTGTGTAATCTTCTCAACGGACGAGGCGGCCAGCGCAAGCGGCACCCAGAAGCTCATTAACGTGGTGGTGATCACCGTGGCCTGCGTGATCGCTGTCCCGCTGACACTGATCGTCTGCTGCGGGGCGCTCAAGAAGCGCTGCAAAAAGCTACTGGGGAGAAAATCCAAAGATATCCAAGAATCATATGTGACATTCGAGACCCTATCCCCGGGACAGAACCCTAAGGGGATGGAGGGGGAGTACCTTGCCAGGCAACAGCCAGACGAGTCCAACAGACTGCTCTCTGCTAGGTGCAGTGTGGACTCCGAGGCCATTTGTAGGACTGAGGGACCGCCTAACGAGTACTTTTGTTGATACCAACTGATGGCCTCAAGCCTTTAGAGGGCAGAGAAAGTATGTCCTTTCCAAGCAGAACTTAAATATTTGTTACTAAGGTTTTGTATGATTTCAGCCAGTAGTTGACAGTAGCATGAGTGAAACTGCTCAGAGACTGGACAGAAACAAAAGGCTAGTTGCATTGACACTCTTTCCTTTGGAAAAAAAACGTGTGGTAAATATGTGAGTTAGATAAATAACTGTCGACATAAGTGTGATTATGGGAATACAGGCAACCCTTGACCTGTAATAAAAAACATTTTTATATATTTTATATATATTATATATTTTTTTTCATAAATGATTTCTGATCTGCAAAGAAACATTTTGTATTTGTCATGCACTTTTAAGGGCAGTATTTAACTTTTCCAAAATTCCCAGGTTTTACAGAAATTCTGTGTGGAAGATTCCCAGATTCAGAATGGAATAAGGAACTCTAAATGGCCCATTCTACTAGAATACATTAAGGTCGCAAAGTTCAAGGGGGCCAAATACTTTCGCAAGGCACTGTATGTTAATGTACCAGCTTTACTGTCCAATCAAAGCTAACATACTATATATTTTGTAATATGTATCTATGATCTGATGTGTATGTATAAATGTATGACAAAATTAAAACTTTTTTTTATAAATGTTTGTGTCCTCTTAAATCCTTACCTGCTCCGTAAAAGCATTTTCCTCCCAATATATATTTTTTTTCTTTAGGCATTTCAAATATTTAGCAAACTCCCTGACAGTAGCTAAAGCAAGGGGCTACAGCAGCACACAAGTAGACTACAAATGCATGCTGGTCCGGACATACCGTGAGCGTTCCTGGTGCGCTACTGGAGCGAAATTGGAGCGGGCGAGAAGGCCGGCGCTCCAGCCTTTGGGAAACTCGCTCCACGCTCCAGTCAAATTGAGCGTCCTCGCTCCATTCCAGCTCCACTCCCATATTGGCCAATGAGAGGCTTGGAAGCCACCGGTCAGCCATATTGGTACTCTTCAGAAGGCTCAACCATCCATAGGAATTACAGTTTTTTACAATCCTTTTGGCACTAATTTCAGAACCTTGTGGTCATTTTTTCAAAACTCTAGACACAAAACTCAAAACGGTCATCACTTGTAACACAGGCTGTCCAATGTTCAAAACATTGCATTGTGCATTCATATCTTTAAAGAAACCTTGCACTTGCAGAATCATTGGTTCAAATAACTAATTTATCATGAAATACCATAGGACCATTCATTTAGATCACCCACACACAAGATACCGATAGTTTCACTGTGTGGTTGTTCGTTCATTCATTAAATATTGTAGTAGAAAATATGTGATACAGGTTTCATTATGGTACTACACGTAAATACATCACTGTAAAAGGACTAGTAGAGAGAATACTGCAGACACAGTGGAATCACTGAACAAAATATGAAATGTATTGATGAAATACAATAAAATCACTCATAGATTTCTTTGAATTAAAGCAAAAATAATTAGCTACAAAAAAAGAAAAAAACTACAGTAAAACATCAACTGCAGTGTTCCTCACCTGGCTTACTGTAAAACATCACTGTAGTGTTCCTCACCTGGCTTACTGTAAAACATCACTGTAGTGTTCCTCACCTGGCTTACTGTAAAACATCACTGCTGTGTTCCTCACCTGGCTTACTGTAAAACATCACTGCTGTGTTCCTCACCTGGCTTACTGTAAAACATCACTGCAGTGTTCCTCACCTGGCTTACTGTAAAACATCACTGCAGTGTTCCTCACCTGGCTTACTGTAAAACATCACTACAGTGTTCCTCACCTGGCTTACTGTAAAACATCACTGCTGTGTTCCTCACCTGGCTTACTGTAAAACATCAACTGCAGTGTTCCTCAACTGGCTTACTGTAAAACATCACTGCAGTGTTCCTCACCTGGCTTACTGTAAAACATCACTGCAGTGTTCCTCACCTGGCTTACTGTAAAACATCACTGCAGTGTTCCTCACCTGGCTTACTGTAAAACATCACTGCAGTGTTCCTCACCTGGCTTACTGTAAAACATCACTGCAGTGTTCCTCACCTGTCTTACTGTAAAAAGAAAAACAAAGGATTGATTACTGTACTTCTATATTTCCATCAACCCGTCTTGTGGATTTGGCCACAGGTTCTCGTCCACATCACAATGGATGTTTTCATTAGCCAAACATCTTGGGAAGAATCTTCGGGCGAATCCAGGCCTGACACTGGTCTGCCGTGATGTCATTGCATGCATCATCCATGGCCTGGAGAAGGGTGGCTTGTTCGTGAGAGCGCCTACAATATACCTTCCACCTCCATGTGGAGAAAAATTCCTCAATCGGGTTTTAGGAAAGGAGAGTATGGGGGTAAGTACACGGTGGTAAATTGTGGATGGGCCTGAAACCATGCTTGCACCATTTAAGCATGGTGGAACCTGACATTATCCCACACAATGACATAGGTCATGCCATCAGCTCTAGACCTTATTTAGCCCATCAAAGAAGGTTACATAAGAACAGCGAATCATGTAGCTGCCTGCAACTCAATATATAGAGTGTATAGAGTAGAGAGCTTTAGTTGTTGTTCGACCTAACATTAGAACGGGCAAGATGCATAATCTAAGATACTTTGACTGTGGTATGATTGTTGATGCCACACATGGTGATTCCAGCATCTCAGAAACAGCTGCCTTCCTGGGATTTTTACACACTACAGTCTCTAGAGTTTACAGAGAATGGTGCGATAAACAAAACACGTTCAGTGAGCGGCAGTTCTGTGGTCAAAAACACCTTGTTAATGAGAGAGGTCAGAGGAGAAGGTCCAGACTCATTCAAGCTAACAGAAAGGCCACACATGCTCAAATAACAGCTGTTTTAAACAGTGGTGTGCAGAAGGGCATCTCTTAACGTACAACACCGTGGAAAAAGTGTTAGTGTTAGAGTTTTGAAAAATTTGCATTTTGATCATTGATTGTGAGTTTTGTGTCTGGAGTTTTAAAAAATGACATCAAGGTTCCGAAATTAGTGCCAAAGTGATTGTAAAAAAACTGTAATAGAATTCTTCAGTATTTAAATGAAATATTTCAAGGACAATTATAGGACAAATAGGACAAATATATTTGGATTTAACCTTTATTTAACTAGGCAAGTCAGTTAAAAACAAATTCTTATTTACAATGACGGCCTACCCCAGCCAAACCAGGACAACGCTGAGCCAATTGTGCCCCGCCCTATGGGACTCCCAATCCCAGCCGGATGTGATACAGCCTGGTTTCAAACCACGGTGTCTGCAGTGCCTTAGACCTCTGCGCCACTCGGGATCAAATGCATTTAATTTTTTTTTGCTGTAGTTGGTGGGGACAGTGATATTGGTACTCTCTTGAAAACTATACTTTAACCCCCTAGAGTCGATGTCTAGCATGGACATCTAATTAGCATAATACACAAATCCACATCAAAATCCGTCTGTTTAAGCTCGGTGGCTTCAAAACAGCGCCCCCTGTCAGTCATCTAATGTATTATATAAATAATTGGTTGCGATCAGCACCATGGATAGTGCCACGTGATATGTTTTCTGTGCAGTGTTGGAAAAAATACCCAATTGTCATACCTGAGTAAAAGCATAGATACCTTTTACTCAAGTAAAAGTGACCTAGTAAAATACTACTTGAGTAAAAGTCTAAAAGTATTTGGTTTTAAATATACCTAAGTATCAAAAGCAAAAGTACAAGTAAAAGTATTCATAATTTCAAATTCCTTATATTAAGCAAACCAGATGGCGCCATTTTATTTACAGATAGCCAGGGGCACACTCCAACACTCAGGCATCATTTACATGCGAAGTATGTGTTTAGTGAGTCCGCCAGATCAGAGGCAGTAGGGATGACCAGAAATTCTCTCTTGATAAGTGTGTGAATTAGACCATTTTCCTGTCCTGCTAAGCATTCAAAATGTAATGAGTACTTTTTGGGTGTCAGGGAAAATGTATGCAGTAAAAAGCACATCATTTTCCTTAAGAATGTAGTGCAGTAAAAGTAAACGCTGGCAAAACATATAATTAATAGAGTACAAATACCTCGAAAAACGATTTAAGTAGTACTTTCCAGTATTTTTACTTAAGTACCTTAGACCAGTGTTTGTTTGGTGTACAACTTGTTTCCTTGTCATGGTCACTGCAGTCCTTTACTTGTACACTAACATCTGTACAAATACCCCCAAAAAACAACTTAAGTAGTACTTTCCAGTATTTTTACTTAAGTACCTTAGACCAGTGTTTGTTTGGTGTACAACTTGTTTCCTTGTCATGGTCACTGCAGTCCTTTACTTTGTTCACTAACATCTGTACAAATACCCCCAAAAACGATTTAAGTAGTACTTTCCAGTATTTTCCAGTATTAAGTACCTTAGACCAGTGTTTGTTTGTGTCATGGTCACTGTAGTCCTTTACTTTGTTCACTAACATCTGTACAAATACCCCCAAAAACGATGTAAGTAGTACTTTCCAGTATTAAGTACCTTAGACCAGTGTTTGTTTGTGTCATGGTCACTGCAGTCCTTTACTTTGTTCACTAACATCTGTACAAATACCCCCAAAAACAATGTAAGTAGTACTTTCCAGTATTAAGTACCTTAGACCAGTGTTTGTTTGTGTCATGGTCACTGTAGTCCTTTACTTTGTTCACTAACATCTGCAGACTATGTATGTCTGAAGACCTCTTCCAACGTTCCTCAATTAAAAAGGCACCGCGAGCTCTTTGTTTTTTTCGTGATCCTTTGTTTCACGCAGTATACAAATTAAAGGCGTTGGGTATATGGTGCCATTTTCTCAGCTGGTTTGTAGTAAGACAAATCTATAGATTGCGTATTATGCTCCCTGATAATCTATTTCTATTTTTATTTTTTGGGGTCAGGTCACTGTCAGTACATATTCAATATCAAGTCGTATTATTCCTGAAAACCTTCCCATTAATTCATAGGGATTAGTGAACATATGTTTAGTAGAGGCACATATAGACAGTCAGTCAATGAGGCTCATTGCTAAAAATACAAACCTCCGGTGTGTTTATCATGTCCTTTGGGGTCTTAAGAAATTGCGTCACTAGGAAGATTAAAGTAATAGCTTTACCTATACGGTCCGTCCCGGTGGAGATGCCCTGCTCAAATGCTTCACATGCGTTTCTGTTAAAGGAATATGGCCGCCACCTTGTATTCAGTTTTAACTATAGCGTTGCTATTCTGTCGAGTTCCTCCTGGATCAACATCTTGTTTACCCGGCTGCTCTTGCACAAATGACAACTTGGGAAGGTAAATTGTTTGTTGTCAATTATTTTGTAGGCTAACTAGTTTTGTACCGAGTTTCTTTACCGTGTCAGTACGTTATGCAGTCGACCTATTGACTGATCGACTTTAGCCTATTGCTAAACTCAATGGTGTTTTTCAGAACTTGTTTTAACAATGCACAATGTGGAGAGATAACTTACTCTAAGAGAACATAAATAACCTAGTTTTGTTTATTTCATTTAAACATTAAATTATAACTCTAACCAACATATTTTTGTTTCATTTTAGATCCCTACTTTGCATGGAAACAGCCATGGGACGAATCCCAGACAATGTTCCAAATGATTTCAGTAAAATTCGAATAGAGAATTCTCATCTGACTGAATTACCCCGCGGCTCCTTCTCTAAAGTTAGTGCCTTGGTGTCTCTGTGGTTGAATTTCAACGACATCACCCTAATGAACATCAAGAGTCTGGAGGGGCTGACGAATCTAACCGAACTACGGCTACAGGGGAACAAGCTGCGTTCAGTCCCATGGACAGCGTTCCAGGATACGCCGAACCTGAAGATTTTGGACCTGAAACATAACCGACTAGACGTGCTCCCGGAATCTGCCCTGAGACAACTTCCAGGCCTGACCTATTTAGACTTATCCTTCAATCAGCTTACTGTCATATCCAGGGATGTCTTCCTCAACTGGCCTCTCCTCAACACTCAGGAGAGAAAAGGAGGTACAGAGCCCAGCAGTGGAGAGGCCAACGTTGTTTTAGCGCTGCACGACAACCCTTGGCTGTGTGACTGCCGCCTCAAAGGTTTCGTAGAGTTTATCAAAAGTGTTAGTCCGCCTCTAATTCTGATGAACTCGTACCTGATGTGCACGGGCCCCAGTTCCAGAGCGGGAAAGTTCTTTCACGAAGTCGGTTTGAAAACATGTATGAAGCCCGAGGCCTCAGCCTCAGAAAGCAACATGACGGTGTCACTGGGGGACAAGGTAACCCTCCGGTGCTTAGTCAAAGCCAGGCCTGACCCCGCCATCCACTGGTCATACAGCCTGAAGATTATACGGGGATTTACTGGTAAAGGTTTTATTTAATTGCAACTTCTAAACTACCATCTATTAGATTGCTGTGACTTTGCTGCGGTAGAGTATTTACCAGTGACTGATATCACATGTCAGTCACTCATAACTACACCACTTTGATGACAGGATTTAAGCCAAGTAGGCTAAAGCATGTTTATTTCATACATTCATTTGACTATTGGTGTTTATAGATTAAAACAGGTAGACTATTGGTGTTTATAGATTAAAACAGGTAGACTATTGGTGTTTATAGATTAAAACAGGTTGGTTATTGGTGTTTATAGATTAAAACAGGTAGACTATTGGTGTTTATAGATTAAAACAGGTTGGCTATTGGTGTTTATAGATTAAAACAGGTTGGTTATTGGTGTTTATAGATTAAAACCGGTAGGCTATTGGTGTTTATAGATTAAAACAGGTAGACTATTGGTGTTTATAGATTAAAACAGGTTGGCTATTGGTGTTTATAGATTAAAACAGGTTGGTTATTGGTGTTTATAGATTGAAACAGGTAGACTATTGGTGTTTATAGATTAAAACAGGTTGGCTATTGGTGTTTATAGATTAAAACAGGTTGGCTATTGGTGTTTATAGATTAAAACAGGTAGACTATTGGTGTTTATAGATTAAAACCGGTAGACTATTGGTGTTTATAGATTAAAACAGGTTGGCTATTGGTGTTTATAGATTAAAACCGGTAGACTATTGGTGTTTATAGATTAAAACAGGTTGGCTATTGGTGTTTATAGATTAAAACAGGTTGGTTATTGGTGTTTATAGATTAAAACAGGGTTTGGTTGGTTATTGGTGTTTATAGATTGAAACAGGGTTTGGTTGGCTATTGGTGTTTATAGATTGAAACAGGGTTTGGTTGGCTATTGATGTTTATAGATCACTTTAAACAGTGTATGACACTGCCTTTCTTGAAGGCAAACTCAACAATAATGCCTAATGCAACAAATAACATAAACAGTACTGCATATTATACATGTACAATATGTTGATTTTTATCCACCGTTGTTGATTAAGTTGTAACATAATTCTCCTTTCTCTCCAGTCTCAGAGACCCGTGTGGACGATGAGACCATCAGATCTCAGCTGGTCATCCCATCCCTTCACCTGGCGGACCGAGGCGCTTACACCTGCTTCGCCAACAACTTCATAGGCAACTCCTCCGTCAGTGTCCTGGTCAACATCAAGTCTTTCAACGCCTCCTCCTCCTCCGTCGGTGCCGCCATGTCTCTGCCCCCGTTCCCCCTGGCCTCAGCCGACGAGAACGTCTACATTGACATACGCATCTCCAAGCAGACGGTCTACGGCATCACTCTGGAGTGGTACGCTGCGACGGACAACCCTGCAGAGACCTGGTTCACCATCCACTTGGGGAAATACCACTCTGACAAAAAGGAGTTGACATACATCGGGCCGGGCATCAACACCTATTCGGTCAACGACCTCCTACCGGTTACTAAATACGAGGTGTGTGTGACGCTGAAGAACCAGATGCCCCGCGCCGGCCAGTGCATCGTGTTTGTAACAGGAAGTGACATCAGTCAGCTGGAACAACGGGAGAAGCTCATCCATATTATCGTAATCGTGTGCGCCATGGTGCTGGCGGTGCCCGTGGGGATGTACGCCTGCACCACCGACACCAGATGTAAGTTCAGCTGCCTGGACCGCTGTACGGAGCAGTGTAAGAGGAGGAGGAGGCAGGAGAAGACCCTGAGGACCAATGGGGAGAGACAGGGGACCTTCGACAGCCTCCAGGCCGCCAGCGATGAAGGACTCTGTGGAGACTCTGAAGAGGTGATGAAGAAGAGGAGTAAGTCCTCAGACGAAAAAAACAACCACAGGGGAAAAGCACAAGATCTACCAGAGACAACCACTGGAGCAAAGCTATATTAGCTGTAGGTTTAAAGTTTAAAAATATCCACTAAAGACAACCACTGGAGCAAAGCTATATTAGCTGTAGGTTTAAAGTTTAAAAATATCCACTAAAGACAACCACTGGAGACAACCACTAGAGACAATGCTATATTAGCTGTAGGTTTAAAGTTTAAAAATATCCACTAAAGACAACCACTGGAGCAAAGCTATATTAGCTGTAGGTTTAAAGTTTAAAAATATCCACTAGAGACAACCACTAGAGACAACCACTAGAGACAACCACTAGAGACAACCACTAGAGACAATTCTATATTAGCTGTAGGTTTAACGTTTTAAAATATCCACTAGAGACAACCACTAGAGACAACCACTAGAGACAACCACTAGAGACAACCACTAGAGACAACCACTAGAGACAATGCTATATTAGCTGTAGGTTTAATGTTTTAAAATATCCACTAGAGACAACCACTAGAGACAACCACTAGAGACAACCACTAGAGACAACCACTAGAGACAATGCTACATTAGCTGTAGGTTTAACGTTTTAAAATATCCACTAGAGACAACCACTAGAGACAACCACTAAAGACAACCACTAGAGACAACCACTAGAGACAACCACTAGAGACAACCACTAGAGACAACCACTAGAGACAATGCTATATTAGCTGTAGGTTTAACATTTTAAAATATCCACTAGAGACAACCACTAGAGACAACCACTAGAGACAACCACTAAAGACAACCACTAGAGACAACCACTAAAGACAACCACTAGAGACAACCACTAGAGACAACCACTAGAGACAATGCTATATTAGCTGTAGGTTTAACATTTTAAAATATCCACTAGAGACAACCACTAGAGACAACCACTAGAGACAACCACTAGAGACAACCACTAGAGACAATGCTATATTAGCTGTAGGTTTAACATTTTAAAATATCCACTAGAGACAACCACTAGAGACAACCACTAGAGACAACCACTAGAGACAATGCTATATTAGCTGTAGGTTTAATGTTTTTAAAATATCCACTAGAGACAACCACTAGAGACAACCACTAGAGACAATGCTATATTAGCTGTAGGTTTAATGTTTTAAAATATCCACTAGAGACAACCACTAGAGACAACCACTAGAGACAACCACTAGAGACAACCACTAGAGACAACCACTAGAGACAACCACTAGAGACAATGCTATATTAGCTGTAGGTTTAATGTTTTAAAATATCCACTAGAGACAACCACTAGAGACAAAGCTATATTCGCTGTAGGTTTAACGTTTTAAAACGTGTACAAGACGTCTAGAGGAACACTTATCTGTAATAGTGGGGAACAGTCTTATGTGAAGTGAAGCGTTAGGAAATACGTTTGTTAAGCTTCAAGTTGTCATGTTAAGAGTGAAACGCCTTTCTCCATGTCTGTAGAAAGAGTATATTGTTAATGAGTTTATATACTGTATCTATTTATCTTGATTGATCTCTGTTTTAAAAGAAAAATGGAGAATTCATCTCATCTGGCAAAAAAAACCCTGTTAATTCTGTACACGCAATATAGTTGCACATATGTTCTTGTCTTCAGAATGTAATGGACTGCATTTCCTCACGGTTCGTTGAAACTCATTCATTAGGAGAGGTTCAGTTAAATATACATGAATACATACTGTATACAGCCTTTGCACTACTACCTACGTAATGTATGAGGCTTCTTTGCTACTCTTTTCCTGTTTTTGACTCACTTTGGGATGGTGGGGGTGGGATGGTGAGGATTAGACTTGGGGGTGAAGGTTGTTGGGATTAGAGTTAGGGGTGAAGATGGACACTTGAGACAACACCATCCTAATTGCTCCCTACCCAGATCCCATTGACCTTAAGCTTTTGATGTTTACAAATCTGAAGGGTCTGGATTAGGGTTGTACAATTCTGGTAACGTTCACAAAATGTTCAGGTTTTCCAGAAATCCTGTTTGGAGATTCATGGAATCAGGAAATCCTGTTTGGAGATTCATGGAATCAGGAAATCCTGGTTGGAGATTCATGGAATCAGGAAATCCTGTTTTGGATATTCATGGAATCAGGAAATCCTGTTTGGATATTCATGGAATCAGGAAATCCTGTTTGGAGATTCATGGAATCAGGAAATCCTGTTTGGCGATTCATGGAATCAGGAAATCCTGTTTGGAGATTCGTGGAATCAGGAAATCCTGTTTGGAGATTCATGGAATCAGGAAATCCTGGTTGGAGATTCATGGAATCAGGAGGGAATAAGCAGGACATCTGCAATTGCCCAACCAGGATTTCTGGAAAACCTGGGAATTTTAGGAAAGTTACTGTAATTTCGTAACCCTTGTCTGGATAAGTTATCCTATAGGATAGGATAGGTATAAGAGGTTTAGTTGTGGGACTTCCTGCAGATCTCTAAACATCCAATGGATAGGGCCAACAGGAAGGGAGTGCATGTTCACAGACTAACACTTTGATTTTAGCACCACAACTCAAAAGGATGTGTTATGTAAAAGCGTTGTTTTGGTGCGTGTTTATTCATACACTGGTAAAGAGATTATCATATATAGTTTTTTTATAATCTGTATTTTGTATCTCTCTAGATCTTTAACCTCTTAACCACACCTGTGTACCAAATGCCACCCTATTCCCTATATAGTACACTACCCCTATGGGCTCTGGTCAAAAGTAGTGCACTTCTCCCAATGGGACGTGGACAAAAGTAGTGCACTACTCCGTATGGGCCCTGGTAAAAAGTAGTGCACTACTCCGTATGGGCCCTGGTAAAAAGTAGTGCACTACTCCGTATGGGCCCTGATAAAAAATAGTGCACTACAATGTGAATAGGGTCCCATTTGGGTCTCACATAGATCCTAACCATGTCTCTCAGAGAGAATAGACAACATGAGATATTCTCTGAGTTTACTGAAAGCTGCATTAGATGATCATTTCTGATATTATTATTTTTTTTAATCTATATAAAAGATATATTGTCTGTCACATTAAGGGGGTAAATAATTTAGTCCTTAATTTACTTGCATGTATTTTTGTATTCAACAATTGCCTAAAATATCTGTCTTTCACATGCCAATGTGATCAAAACATGTATAGTCTTGAATAAAAGCACATCTATTGTGGAGTCAAAGATATTCTACTTCTTTGATTTGTATCATCGTAAGTTTACGTCTTTCAATTTATTACGCCTAAAATTCCGATAACTTTCACAAAATGTTCAGGTTTCCCAGTTGAAAGATTCACCGGAATTTGCATTCAACATTCTCAGCCGCCAAAAGACAAAAGCCAATTATGTCTAAGTGAGCATTACCCATGAATGAGTGAATAGAGAGACGAGAGGGTCAAGCAGGTCAGTTTGACTGTAGAATAGAGTGTTAATGGTAAGGTTTAAAGGGTTAATATCACCCGTTTACCCAGGGACAGCATTCACTTATGAAGACAATCAGGGCCGGCTATAGCCTTTTGGGGGCCCTAAGAGAGATTTGGTTGCCATTATTATATTCTAAGAGCAACTTGGCATATCCTGTATAACAAGACAATTAGACATTGCAGACATGTTCATTTTTCTAACTTAATCAGAATAATTTGAGAGTGCTCTTCTCAACCATTGATGGCCTCATGTTTGTGGAGGTAATTTAGCATACACTCTTCTCCAGAGTAATTTACAGTACAGAGTGCATACCGTTTTAACACTGGCCCTCCCGTGGGAATTGAACCCTTACCACTGATGTTGCAAGCCCCATGCTCTACCAGCTGAGCTACACGGGACCATAAGCTCATAAATTCTACCTCAAACCTATGTGAACTTTCTTCCAAGGTTAAATATGAGGAGTGTGCTGCATAAGCAAGATCTGATGAGAAGCTTGATGATATTGTCCCTAGTCTACCACACAAAGGCACTATAGATTTGACACAGATATGCTCAGGAAAAGTTATATCACAATTTAAGCCTTCTACCTGCCTTCTCAATCCTACCCCCCCCCCCCCCCAACCTTCTTCAAAATAGTTTTTAATTGCCTATCTGAAGAAGTGCAAGCTGTTGTTAATCACTCCCTTCACAGGCACTTTCCCCACTTCACTAAAAACTGCTATGGTGAAACCCCTTCTGAAGGAAAGTAATGTAGATTCTTCAGCTCTTAGCAATTTTCTGACAATCTCCAACTGCCACGACTTCCACCGAATTCGGCTCCTCTCCTCGTTCAGGCGGCGTTCGGCGGTCGACGTCACCGACCTTCTAGCCATCGCCGCTCCATTTTTCATTGTTCCATTTGTTTGGTCTTGTTCCCCCCACACCTGGTTTACATTCCCTAATCACACTGCATATATATATATATTCCTCTGTTCCCCCCCATGTCCTTGTGCGGAATTGTTTTGTGTTACGTGTTTTATGTGACGCGCCAGGCTGGTTTTCCATGTTCCGTGTTTATTTCACGAAGTATGTTTATTTGGTAAACTATAGCTTTAGTGACTGTTTTCGAGGCTTTGCACTTTTGCCATTTTTGCTGGAGGTTTTTGACGCAGTAGCATCCGTCTGCTGTTAGCTCCTGCCTCAATAAAGTGTGCGCCTGTTTCACAACTCTCTGCTCTCCTGCACCTGATTTCGCTACCAGTACGCACGCACCTGACACCAACATTCCATTCTTATGCAAAATTCTGGAGAAATTGGATTTC